>NC_135158.1:12931821-13229321 GCF_050948215.1 Halictus rubicundus
CCGGTGCATGGAATCGCTGGCGCTCTGCCAGCTACCGCGATCGCAATCTCCGGGATTTCGAGGTTACCGATTCACGGAACGGCGTCCTTAATTTCATTGATCCGACGCCCACGGAAAACCCGACGAATCGAGTAAACCGACATCCACCGTTCGGCTACGGCTCTTAAAACCATCAAGTCACCCACCGCAAACGTCGCAGCTATGCTCTGCATTTCGAAAGAGCACCCACTGCATGGCATCCGAGTGTCAACCGTGCGAAGACATTCTAGCGAGAACAATTGCTACGACCGTATCGTACAATCTGATAAACCTTGGACATCATAAATCTAGCCAGCGACTCGAATACCGCCCCGTCGAGAGGACATGGGAAGAATGCTGGTAATTATGGCGGCTACAATGCAAAGCTTTGATTCTCCCAAATATTTTTGACATTATTAAACTTATTTGTATCGGACAAATCACTAGACATTTAAATGTTGTGGACCAGTTTCGTATGCATTAGGAAAAACGTATGAAATGGAAATATTCTCGGTCCTTTAATTCTCCCAAATATTTTTGACATTATTAAACTTATTTGTATTGGACAAATCACTGGGCATTTAAATGTTGTGGACCAGTTTCGTATGCATTAGGGAAAAAACGTATGAAATGGAAATATCCTCGGTCCTTTAATTCTCCCACATATTTTTGACATTATTAAACTTATTTGTATTGGACAAATCACTAGACATTTAAATGTTGTGGACCAGTTTCGTATGCATTAGGAAAAAAACGTATGAAATGGAAATATTCTCGGTCCTTCAAGTCTCCCAAATATTTTTGACATTATTAAACTTATTTGTATCGAACAAATCACTAGGCATTTAAATGTTGTGGACCAGTTACGTATGCATTAGAAAAAAAAACGTACGAGATGGAAATATTCTCGGTCGGAAGAAAAATGTGATAGAATTGAAACAGCTCCGAGTGGAAAATTTGCGATAATGGCTGTAGTATGTTTGGGATTATTAATAATATTACTTTCTCCTCTGCGATCGAGTTGCTACAATAATTGAAGCGAACGTGCAGATCGTGTTGAACGTCGAAGATGTTGTTTGGCTTATAAATAAGATCGGTGTGCGACAGGCGGATGCAGCTGCTCCGGAAGCATGCAAATGCGTTTCGGAGCGGATTCGGGAGGGTTGGTCCTGGCGGATTCGAAGCTCGCGCGATTCCGCTCGCGTCGCGGCCAGAGAAAGCCCCGGTGATTCGTTCGTGATCGCCGGCTGGCCGTGCGAGTGCGAGCGCGAGTGCCGCGGCGTGCAAGCACTTACGTAACATCAATTACGGTGGCTAGGATACTTAGGAGTAAACAACGGTTCGTTACCGGCGTTTATGCACGCGTTATTCTGTGTCAGCGTACCTTGCACTTACGATAGCCTCGACGTACGAAGACCCTTTCGTCGTCCCAGATAACGCCGATGAATGTATTCCCGCGCGTCTACCGCGAACCGTGACGCCATTTACACGTACAAGCGAGTGGTCGCTCGCACCGAGAACAGAGCGAGCGAGCGAGCGAGCTCTCGAACATCGAGTCGAGTCGCGAGACGATCGAAAAATCGCATCGTACGCGCGGCACTATTCTCGAAACGCCAGCGGACCGTGACCAGCTCGCCTCGCGAGTACTCGTTCCGATAATGCGTATCGCTGGGGCTAATGAAACAAATTACATCATTTGCATAATCGGTATAATTATCGCGAAATTAATTCGAATAATTGCCGACGTGGAAATTCGTGCTCGGGGGAGGAAGTCGGTGGAGAGTCCCCGTTCCGGCGTCGAGACACGGCTCGCAATTCGTTCTCGCGTCCCTTCTAATTGAATTAATAACGCAGAAGATGCAACGCGGGCGTTACACGCTTGTCCGTGCGCCGGGAATCGGCCGTAGATTGCCCCGTGGGGCTCCGCTCCTGGCCCGCCGAGAGCGGGAGCAGTGAAGCCGCGACCCTTTCAAGAGACTGCAAGTCTTTTCAGGGTTAATGTTTTCTGAAAGGTACACGGTACTGACATACACATAGATTACTCTAGCTGCGTGGAAGCCGAGAGAGTAACGAAACCTACTCGAAGCGTTTCGTACAGGGGGAGGAGGACAGACGACTAGTAGAATGAACTAGTATAACACGGGCACAGATTGCTGAATGGAGCGCTGGCTCTAGCCCCATAGGAACCGAGCAGGATGAAACCACGCCTACTCGAAGCGATTCGCACGGAGGGAGGAGGACAGACGACTGCGGTGCCTAAATTTTTGGAGCCTAGGAGGCGTGGCATTTCCGTAGACCGTCTAGTTATCGGGCGACCAATCGCACGGCGCCGCAGGCAAGGATAGCCGGAGGTCTTGTTTATCAAACGGTCCCCGCGTTCGTCGGAGTGCTTTGCCTTCTCGCGGACAATAGTTCCAGGCCTATAGAAATGGAAAGCGGAGATCGTCTCCGTCGACGAGCAGCTCCCCGGCTCAGCGGGAACGCGTGACGACGAGCGTAAAGCGCGAACGCGGCGGCGATAAGCAGAGATACGGTCAAGGCCGGCTCGGATACCGGCCTGCTATCCGTTCTCTTTCCTGCACCGCTCGCTCGACACCGGAATGAACGAGCGACACCGCGTGCACGCTTGCCGCTGCAACGCGTCGCAACGGTGCGGCGTGTCACGCTTCGATCTCGGACGCGATCCGACGCGACGAGACGCGACGAGACGAGACGCGACGAGACGAGACGAAGGAGAAGGCAAATGAGAGAAGAAGCGAGAAAGAATCGACTCCATCGCCGTCGAACGCTCGGTAGGCCGTCCTCGAAAGATACGCTTCGTCGAGACGATCCCCTCCCGCGGCCGCTTCGAATTCGGCGCGGCCTTCGCCGATGCAGCCGCGCGATTGGTCCGACTGACCCACTGCCACTGACCTTGGGCCCATCCGACCGCACTGCCGAGTTCTCCGCATCCGCCGCCGCGCCGAGCCGAGCCGAACGCCGCGCCGGCTGCAGTTTCGGCAATGCACCGCCGAGGAAGCGAGCGAGACGGAAGATGCAACACGCTTCGCCGGGCCTCGGCCGCTTCGTACACTCTCTCTTTCAGTTCGGCCCTCGTCGAACGCCCGCATTTCGACGCTCCTTTGTTTTTTTTTAACGCCCGGTCCTCGCATACACCGTGTCCAGAAACCATCGATACGGAATCTGCCAAACGCAATGGAAAACAAGGATATCGTGGCGTTTCGTTACACCTTAACCCTTGGACATTATTCATATTGTCTTCCAACATGTTTTACATCGAACGCGAGTCAGCATCGGTTTTCGAAAGCAGTCACACTGTATTTCCGGAATGTTCTTCGTGACACCATCGTTCTAGGTAGTTTAACCCTTAGCAGTCGAGTGGCGACTCTGAAGCACCACTAGAATTTCTTGTGGAATTATTTCAAGGAAATCACAAAAAATGTTACAAAATATTTTGTTACATTACAAAATTTGTATCTAATAAATAGATTACTAAACTTCGGATCAGTTTCGTATGAATAAAATGAAAATATTCTAAGACGGAAGAAAAATTTACGCGACGAAATAAAAGTAATGTGCTTAACCAAATTCGCTGGAATCGATGCAATCACGTCAGAATTGATTTATAAATCTGAATAAATCATTGTGTCTTCTATTTCTGGGAAATGCGGCGCTGAAAGTGTTGGAAGATCTCGCAGCACTTGGACGATACACAACGTTTTGACTCTCGTGATTAGGCTTATCGAAATGGTATTAATTAAAGTACCATCTGGATGGCACGGACGAAAAGCGCATCGACGCCGTTCACGGCCACCGTGTACCGGCAAGCGGCGGCCGCAATTATCCCATGCAGCTCGACAAAGCAACGATTCGGAGCAAAGATTTCGTCGGGCGCGATAACGCCGAGGCCCGATAAGATCGCGGTTGTCCCGCGTGCGCGTTCACCGTCCTCTCCTTTCATTTTATTCGCGGCCGATAAATTATTCATGCTCCTTTTCGAGGGAATAAACGCTTACACCTCGTAACCTTGTCGCGCTCGTTGATCCCGGCTCGAGCGAGACAACGCGGCTGCCGTCTCGAGCGTCGACGCGACACGCGTTCCACGCCGTTCGAGGGCGCGAAATTCGTCGATTCGGTGAAGGTTTCGTGCCGGGGCCCCAAGGATCCAGATTACGAACACGGGACGAAGGGGGAACGGGGGCCCATGAGGCCTCCGTTCTCCGATGTTCAAGCGACGGTCGTCCAGTAGCGAATTTCGGAGAAGTCCGGTAGAACAATCGCTGCCGTTTGCGTTTCAGGGTCGGGATGTTTACAGTAGGGAGCTTGGGATACTGCCGGGAGATGGTACAGAAAACTGTGGAACGTAGACACGTGTTAAATTGGATTTTAAAGAATTCACAGATGTATAAATCTAGTCCTTAATCCTAATCTAGGAAATTTCGACGATAATAATTCGGTGGTATTAACTTGATGGCGATCGTTTTTCGCGTCGATATTTGGGACCGATCGCAGACTGCGCGCCAACTCCCCAGCTCCGTTTAACAGGCTAATTTTTACGAGGTTGGTTAACTGAAACGAGGTCTCTTTCTACCGAAAACGGTGTCCGGTTTGACTTTACACTTGAATTGGATGCGGAGTACGAGAACTAATTAATTGAACGAGCCAGATCAAGAGACACGGTTGTTCTCGGCGGGCCAGCGTTCTGGAAAAGACCGGGAGGACATCAATGGCGCGCGCGTTGGGACCAAAGATCGAAACGATCGAGACGGTGACGTCGATTGGCCGGGCTGTTGCGATCCAGGCGACAAAAGTTCAGACTCGACACACGGCCGAGGCGTCGTCGTCCGGCTCGTATCTAAAACGCGGCGAAGATTTGGTGTGTGCGTGGCTCCGCCTCCTACTCCTATCCGACCCATTCTAAACAAATGAATCATGCTCCAAAATGGCCGACTGAATTTAGACGTCACGTGGCATCGACGCGCGTTCACACTGACGCGAAGCACACGTACGGACGCGCGCGTGCACGGGCCACGCACAGAAAGAGAGAGAGAGAGAGAGAGAGAGAGAGAGAGAGAGAGAGAGAGAGAAACGCACACGGGGCCGTCGTATCCGACCACCACGGTCGGATCGCAGTCCGGACTGCGGTTACGAGAAGGAACTCTCGCGTAAAATACCGAGAGCGCGTTATAGCTCGCGCGCCGAGAACTTTGAGTTATGCTCTCCTCCGCCGGCGCTCTTTGAATCCCGATTCGTGTGCCGCCACCTCCGCCCCCGCACCTCCTGCCCCGCTCTGCCACAAAGTTGGCCCGCTCGCGGTCGAGAGCAACAAGTATCTCTCTCGTCGGCGAAAATATCAAGCTCGAATCGCGGCCCCGACATTCGGCGGCACTAGAAACAGTAAGAGAAAGAGAGAGAGAGAGAGAGCCTCTCGATGCTCGCGAATTTTTCGGTGCACCGAGCGCCGACTCGCCGAGAGAAAGGCTTGCGGTGCAGCCTGGCTGGCCACGTAACGGGCTGCTTAGAAGGCCGCCGGAAAATTTAATGTCAAGTATACAGGGAATAGGTCTCACGGCATTAACCCTCGCGCAACGTTCGGGCCTATTTCACCCGAAAGTAATTACAAGCTCTCCCGATTACATTTGTTACGATCAAAGTGCCGTCCGCTCGCGCATTACAAGTTAATCGGGCTTTACAGGCACTCGAGACTACTCGGGGCGATGGAAATAATTTTTCCGCTAGACCACCGTGTTCGAGAACGAAATAAATCCTCGTGCACGAGTCGACCCGACCCGAAACCGGATCTTTGCTTCTACCTGTCATTTTTCAGGCTTGAAGTTTATAAATTACGGCCGAGTCTAGGTTCAACATATCGATAGCACTCTGCTTTGATCGAGCTTGGTAATTGATTTTGACTAGGGATTATTCTACGATTACAATTGTGACAACGTCTGTGACGTCTCGATTCTTCGACGGTACACCGAAAGCGGTATTCGCGTGGAGAATTGTTTGTAATTTCATCGAAGGGTTGTAGGAGATCTTTTGATCTCTGATTCGCAATTTTGAAGGGGCTTGCGTAACGGTCGCAGTGGTCGTCAGGAGTGTCGTAGGCGTCGTCACGACGAGTCCTATCTAATCTGCACTTTCGACTGCCATCTTGAGAGCGGCCGCGCGTCTCGGGATTATCTAACGAATTTCTAAAGCATCCGTAGGCCTCAAGGTCCGCCGTCGATCACCTCCTCTGCCCCTCCTCCTACGCTGGTCGCAGTTGTTGCGCAAAGTTTGAAGGACCGCGCGAAAAATGATAGGCTCTCGTCGCCGATAAGATAGACCAATAAATAGACAGATAGGGCACCGGTTTCGACGCTCGTTTCTGCGGAAGTGGTCGATAGCCGGTACTTTTATCGCCGGTGAATTTTCGTTGGCTGGCGAACGGCCGATTTTTCGAAACTCGAGTGCCGCGGAGCGCGTTATCTATTGCGTTCGCGAGCGCGCGCGCGCGCGACGGCGAAGCGGATGGGAGAACAAGACAGAAAGAGAGGGAGAGTTAGAAAGAGAGAGATGGAGAGAGAGAGAGCGCGAGTCGGTGTCGGTGTACGCGAGCCAGAACAATTACGCGAGCTAAGAAAGAAATAAGGGGATTAAACGCAACCAGATAAAAGTTATAATCGCGTTTATCGTGTGTACGACCATTAATGGGAACTTCACGGTCAATTTAACAAGATTTTACGATACCGTGAGTGAACCGCGGGAAACGGTGCGCGTATTTTCAGTTAATAAATTAATGCGCGTTCCCGGCGAATATAAATTGAAAACACAGGCGGCGTGAAGCAGGGCTATGCCCTCGATCGGCGCGATTCTCGAGCATAGGCGACTCGTGGTCGTCGTCGTAACGGGCATCTGTTGCTCGGACGATCTCCGGAAAAAACTGGCATCTAAAAGCGGTTAGGCGCTGCGCCACAGCGATTAGCTTTTAAATTTCAAATCGCAGCGGCAACTGCATCAAATTGTCTCCTATTAAAAGTGTCATGGCCACGGTGCGGGCTTCGACGATGCGGCGGAGAGGAGTGAAGAGGGAGAGGGGAGATCAGCCGCGGGTCACCAAACGCTCGTCTCCTCTCCTTGCGAGAACCGCGGCGACACACGCTCCTAAGTCGTTTTCAGTCACGGAAAAACACCGATCGTAGGACACGATTAGGCTGCGTTGTTACGAGGATCGGCCCCGTGGGTTTCGGGAAAACGCCGCGGCGATTCGATCGCGGCGAGTCGGCCGGTTTCCAGGAACCGGTGAGCGCCTCGCGTCGAGGAGGCGTTCTTAAATTGGATTCTAGAAGGATCGTGTTCCGCGAAGAAAAGCCGGACCGTGGAGCAGCGGGGCAAGGAAAATCGATAAAACTCGCATGTAAGAATGCATTAAGGCGATCTATGAGCGTAAGACAAAGCAATGCGAGACTGGAACAGGTTCCGGGGAGCCGAACCCGCGTGTACCCGCGCGTCCGCCTCGCGTATACGCGCGCGACCGTATCCGTGGCTTTACGAAATGAGCAAGCGCGAGCTCTAAAGATAGAAGTTGATGTCTCCGAGTAACGCAACACGTTGTCTCTAAATCACCGATCGGTGACAAAACAAAGCCGAAGCTCTGCAACCGTACGGTTCACCCAGACAATCTCTCTTGCGTTTATATTAGTTGGCCATCAGCGAGCTCTGCTCTTTCCCGCTAGACTTGAACGCTTAACCCTTTGCCCTGGAGACTATTTCGATCCATTTTCTCCACGTGGAATTGACCTATTCGTACCACGCTCGAACATTTCGAAATTTACCAAGACATTTGAATCTAGGAATGTTTCGAATTGTAGTGGAAGTAAGTTTGAGTGGAAATTTCGGAGCAAGATCGAGGTTCGAATCGTTCCGAGAGTCGATCGAGTGGATCGCGAAGGATCGAGTTAGCGATTCTGGTGAGGTCTGCTCTCGGGGAAGAGCGGCGGCAGGTTCTCGTGTGCTCGTAACTAACTCGTGGCCGTGCGTGCACGGTGCGTCGTCGACGTCGTCGTCGTCGTCGTCGTCGTCGGGAACGAACGGTGGCAGTGACGGAGGTAATCGGCAGTGGTCGTGGTCGTGGTCGTGGTCGGAGCACGCGGCGTCGATACGACGACAGCGGCGGGCGACGAAGATGACGACGACGACGACGACGACGACGAGGAGAAGGAGAAGAAGGAGGACTACGACGACAACGACAGCGGCGACGTGGACGAAGTTTGCGAGTAGAGGAAGGTCGCGTGTGTTGGTAGCGTGGACGACGCGAAGTCGCTAGGATGTGTTGGCGGCGTGGACGATTGTGTTAGTGTAGTGGCGGTAGTAGTAGTAGAAGTAGTAGTAGTAGGACCTAGTAGTTGTAGTAGTGGCGCGAGTCAGTGGTGAGGAGAATGCTGGTGGTGGTGGTGGTGGTGGTGGTGGTGGTGGTGGGACGATGATGGTGGGGTGGTTGGATGGCGGCGCTCCTAGCGCGCAAGCCGCACCGTCCGACGCGGATGCAGTTACGGGAGCGCAGCGCGACCCAATGCAACTCGACGAACGTCGCATATCCGGAGCCGGATCAAACGTCGAGGCCTGGGCAAGTGGTGCGTGTGCGTGTGTCGCCTCATCTCCCTCTCGCCTGTGCGCCCGTGGAACGAGCGAGAGAACAACGGGGGAGTGAAAGACGGAAGCGAAACAACAACGGAAGGAGCAACAACCAACCCCCGCGAAACAAACGAACACGAAACCGTTAAAAAGGAAACGTCTCGGTGTTTTTGTTCCGCAGTAACTGCTGGCGGAAACCAGTGCGTACGCGGCGCGTAACGTCGCGTCGACCAACGAACGAGCCAAAGGGAAAGGGATATACGTAGAACGTTGAAGAGAGAAGAGAGTGCGAAAAGGAACTCTGGACAGTGCGGCTCTCGGACCCAGGTGATCAAAAAAAAAAAAAACACACACCCACACGCAAAGCGGAAAAGAGACCCGAAACACGGGGAAAGAGGATCGTCGTTTTGGACCGGCGATCGCTGTCCGTCGCCTGTCGTCGTCGTCCCCGTCGCCGCCGTTGCCGATGTTGTGTTGTGCACGCGCGCTGCGATCCGCGATCCGCGACTCACGCCCTCGCCGCGTAAACTCGTTGTGCTCCGTTCCCGATCTCGCGGCACGCCGGACGGATCTCTAACCGATCGAGCCCGATCCTCCGGCCGCCGGGACCAATAACACAGTACCAACGATCGAGAGGAGGAGGAGGAGGAGGAGGAGGAGGGTAACCGATCGACGACCAGTGACACCACCGAACGTCGTCGACGCCGACCTCGTGGCCTGTCGTCGTCTCGATAATACGAGGACTCTCGTCGAGTCCGTCGGTGGAAACGAGCGCGACCAAAGTTTCTTCTTTCCGTGATTGGGTGCCGGCGCGACGGCGAATCCAATCCGACGACTATAGCGTGCGGAAAACCGAGGATAGACGCGCGCGATTGGTGCGAGCGAGATAGACAGACAGAGAGAGAGAAATAGAGACCGAGAGAGTGTGAGTGTGTGTGAGAAAGAGAGAGAGAGAGCGAGAGAGACAGTGGAGCGGCGCCCTCGAGGATCGGAAGGATCGAACGGAGGAGAGCAACAGGCTCCTTGCGTGGAAGGAAGACGGTGGAGAGGGGAGCTGGCACGACCGGAGAGTTCGGTGCAACCGTCGATTCCATTTCGTTAGTTCGCGGCTCGGCTCGATCTCCTTTTTCGTACGCGTGTCGCGGTCTACGAGCGAGCGAGCGAACCAGTGAGCCGCGTTCCTCGTCGGAGACCTTGTCGGTTCGCGGTCGCCGCCTGTGTTTCGTTCTCGTTCTTTGTCCCTGGTTCTGTATACACGGTGCGTGAAAGGAAAGGAAAAGCGAACGCCGGAGCGGAGCGGAGCGGAGCAGACACCGACGCGGGACAACCGAGACTATCCCCCTCGCCACGAGGCCAAAGGACAACAACGTGTATCCGTCGTCGTCGTCCACCGGGAACATCATGTCGAGGAAGACGGTGCTCGTGGAGCGCGGCTACCGGCTCGGCGCGAGAGTCACGAGCCGCCTCGATCGGCTCTGAGGAAGGAGCGCATCATCCCGGTTGATCGCCGCGAGAACCACCAGGAGGAAGCGCAGCCCGCGATTACATTTCTTCCTGTCGCGAGAGTGAGTACCGCTTACCGGCGATATTCTACATTTCTTCTATTCTCGATCCTTGTTCCCTTGTAAAAAAGAGTGGCCGAGAGAGATAGGGAGAGAGAGAGAGAGAGAGAGAGAGAGAGAGAGAGAGAGAGATAGAGAGAGAGTGTGTGTGAGTAGCGAAAGAGAAAAAAAGAGAGTGAAAATGTCGCGGAGAACACCCGAAAACCCCCTATACACCACGACGGACGACCGTCGTCGCCGTAGTCGTCGGTGTGCGAGAGCGCGCGACACTGTGCACGCGTACGTGTGAGAGTGTTCCTCTCGCTCGCTCGCGCGCGCGATACACACCGAGAGGGAAGAAAGGAAGGGGCCTCGAGAAGGGGGGAGAGGAGAATGAGCGAGCGACAAAGAGGGGAAAAACGGAGAAAAAGGGAGAGAGGGAGAGAAGCGCAAGCGAGAAAGAGAGAGAGAGAGAGAGAAAGAAAGGGTAGGGGTGCAGGGAAGGAGGGAAAGAGAGAGAAAGACCGAGACGGAAAGAGGAGTGCCCTCGCGAGCGCGCGCGTGTGTGCATCCGACGAGCGTGTGCACGTGTCATCGTATGCGACTCTAGGTGCGTGCGAGAGCGAGAAAGAGAGACAGATGAGAGGAGAGCGCGGTCGGGGGCGAGGAGGGAACAGGCCGAAGGGAGGGAGAGATCGACAGGCCACAAGACGGACTAGAGTGCTTCTTCTAGACACCAAAATGGCCGAAAAGACTGCGCGTTCCCAGCTCGGACACGCCGCGTTTCTTTTCTCCCCTTCTCTCTCTCTCTCTCTCTCTCTCCCTCCCTCTCCGGCTTTTCCTCTTCGGCGTTCGATCGCATACGCATCGTAGCTCCGTCGACTTCCCACGCTGAATCCGAAAACCGCCGACGTACGGTTTCGTCGGAGCACCGGTGTCGTTTTTTGATTTTCTCTCGGAGGCCGATTCGGCACGCGGAGAAACGGAAACCACCGGCGTCCTCTTATCGGCTTCTTCGTCGTCTCTCTCCTCGGCCGGGTCTTTTCGCGTCTGTGTCTCGAGGCCCGAGTCCGAGTCGTGTTCCCTCTCTCGTATAACGAGTGACCTCGTTAGGTTCGAGCCAGTCTTAGGTCGCGTCCGTTACGCGAGGTTTCTCCCTCTGGGGTTCTTTGGTTTCGGACGTCGGGAATCGACCGCCGACCGTCGCGCCGGTCGTCCGACGTTCACGGACGTTCCCCGGACGTCCCCGGGGAGCGCCGAAATATCGTGCTACGTCTCGCGAAAACGAGAAATGTCTCGTTTCCGCGAAACGACCACCGGTGATGCCACTTTGCGCGACGACCGCAGCACCGGAGGATTCGCTCCCAGTGAAATAGCACTTGCCGCGCCAGACGAGCCGGCTCATCCGTTATTCCACGTAACCGAGTTCCTCTTCTTCTTCTTCTTCCTCTTCTTCTTCTTCTTCTCGACTACCCGCGGAGATATCGCTCTTCCCGAAGACTGTTTTGGTGGCCTGGATCGCGATCTATGCAAGCGGGACCCGATTGCGAGAGCGCCAGCTATGCAACGCGTCGCGTCGCCAGGCGTCACGTGTCTCTCGCAGGGAACCTGTCGCTCCGGAACTCGCTGCAACCGGTACCCGGTGCATTTTCAACATCCAAGGGCAACCGAAACGCGAAAGGCGTGGGTGCAGTCATGCTCGAACTACTTCAGCTGAATTGCAAACTCTTTCTTCGCCGGGGATTCGTCTTTTTCTTTTTTTCTTTTGCGCCAGCCGGGAAACCGAACGATTAATCGGGAAAGTTTCTTCGTTCTTTTCTGTTCTTCTGTTATGCAGATGATCAGCTGAGATTTCTCGTGCAGGAAGGAGTACAATGTAGACTGATTATGTACAGGTGCTGGACTTATCGAAGCGTTACATAGTTATCGCTGACCACGAGTAAAAAAAGCGCAAGCAACATTGTCGCCTGGACTTGATATATTATCTACCGGCGAGTGTTTCATAATTTTGCAAAAGCCCAAGGTCCGTGGCTGAAGAACTTTTAGTGGAACCTTCAACAAGTTATTTCCAGTAACATCATCTACGAATTCCGTTTCAGATTATAATGCAAAAGAAAATTTCGAAGGTTTCTTTTGGCACACTACAACTACTGACAATCCTATTATTGCGATATCTGTCGGTAAATTGCTCAGAATTGCAGGACTTAACTGCTATAATAGAAAAGTTTGATTTATTAGACGCGTGTGCTATAAGAGTATAGAATGTGGAAGGCTGGCGCGTCTGTGCATGGCTGACCGTTTCCCATTAGTCAGGAAAATTCGATTTTCTCGAGAATCAAGCGTACAGGAAGAAAATTGCTCTCTGCTCTTTTCGTTTACTTTTCCGCAAGCAGTCGTCTGGTATACGTTCACACTTCTGATCGCACTCTGCATAGTAATTATCGACGAAAGCATTGTTTGAGTTTGATTTGCTTCTGAGAGAAGACTGCCACGGAATACGATTCGACGGGACGAAATTTCGAATTCTCGCGACACCGATCGCACCGATCGGAATTGCCTGGTCGACCGTACGCGTCCGACCGGCCGGGGATCGTTAATCGTTGTTTCCTGGAAAAATTAGACGCGACCGGGAATCGTGATTTTCCGCGTCGAGAAAAATCACGCGCCGAATAGGCAAAGTCATCGTCTGCGTGATTCAATTCGCGAGCGACGATTCATTCTTAACCTCGAAATTCGCGGCGATAAAGCTCGTCGCTCGGGTTCTCGATAAATCGACTCGACGCGACGAGACGAGACGCCTCGCTCCGCTCCGCTCCTCCGGAAATGGCGGACGTGTGCATTTATATGTCGGTCGGAGCGTTTCGCGAAACGTTTATTCCCGACATTTATTGACGCGATAACTTAGTAAAATTAACACCTGCCTGTGGGAAGGTTGAGCCGTGCGTGCTGTAAGAGCAAACAGACGCGTGTCAAGTTCAGGCGCCGCTTCGCTGCCGAGCCTGAGCCGACGAACGAAAGCCTTTAAGCGCGCCGAAACGAACAAATTCACGGCCGATTTCCATCGAACCTCTAAAACGTTAGCTCGAATTTTTCATAAAAATTTGTCTGCACGATCGCGACGTTTCTCGAACGGTTCCAGTTTTCTTGGTCACCGTCGCGACGTGTCCTTGCTTTCGCGCGGTTACGCGAGAGCGAGGGACGAATCCCAGAGGCGATTATTCGGTCTATTTTCATGGCGGCTGTATTTCCAGCAAATCCCGACGATTTTCGAGCGTATGTCACGAAACGTCGGCCCCGTCGTGACGTGAACAAATTTACGAAACAAAATCGCGCAAATAAAAATGCG
This sequence comes from Halictus rubicundus, assembly GCF_050948215.1. NCBI lineage: Eukaryota > Metazoa > Arthropoda > Insecta > Hymenoptera > Halictidae > Halictus > Halictus rubicundus. The sequence continues at coordinate 12,945,343 of NC_135158.1, forward strand.
CGGCATACGTGCGCGGATCGAAAAGCCGCGCGCGCGTGTCGCCGATGCCCAGAATTATCGAATTTGCCTTGCCTCGTTCTTCTCCCCGCTCTCTCCTATCCGAATCGAGATACTTTTGCAGATTCGTTGGTACTCGCTCGAATTTCGGGCAAGATTCGAGGTTTTTGCAATGAACAAAGTGTCCAATGAATCTCTCACTATTGAAGCGGAGCCGCTATCAATGCGTCCACATGATTGTATAAGGGTACAGTTGCGGCGTACACCATTTCCACTAAGCTACATTGCCCACCTTCCGCGAAAAACAAAAGAGGAACCCTACTTTTGCAAACTGGTCGCGAATACTATGTGCACGCAGGAAAAATCTGCGAAGAAGCAAGTCCGGAAACGGCGTCTCGACCGTCGTCGGCGATGGACGCATTGTGCCGGGATCGCGCGAGGTAAACGAATACGCCTCGATTTCGCAAACGAGATCGTTTCGCAACGAGCGACGTCGAAACGCGCCGCGCCGCGTCATGTCGGGGCGAAAGACGCGGCGGCGGACGATCGATTTTAATTGTAGAGCCCGAATAGCGTCGGTCACTCCGCCATGTCAAAAGTGTACAAAGGATCGCGAATCGGATCGGATCGGCTCGGATCGGGGGGAGCCACGTCGGGGATTGTGCAAACGATTGTCGCAACTGTATCAAATAATAGCGGATTTACATATCGCGCTCGCAGTGCACGTGACAATTATTCATGTAATCCGTTGTCATCCTAGGCCTGCTATATTCGTATGATAATAACCAATATGAAATTCTCGTCGCGTGTTGACACTAGGCGACACGGAACGGTTACGAATCGCCCGCGCGCGCGCGCGCGCGATTCCGAGCGGAGCATCTTTATATTTCGACACGAACTCGTTTCCGACTTCCCAGGACCCTCGATCTGCCCTTGGAAAATCGATTCGCACCGTCGCTTCCTGAGTTTCCTCTTTACCTATGGTTCCGAGGGTTGGTGGGACCTTTGACGCGTCTTTTGTGACGAAATCATCTCGGAAAAGTCCTAAAAAGTCAAACGATTTAATCAGTTTAACCAAAATCCGTAGAATCGAAGCCTACACCGAGGTTACTTCTTCAACTGTTTTAGACCAAACTGTTTTAGGTCCAAAGAATTGCACTATGAACTACGGTAAATATATAATTGATATAGCGGTGAACGTGTCAATACTTTCTTTCTCTTCCGAGGTTCTTGTGTCAGCGCCATGCGGTTCATCGCGGTCCTCGTGTCAGTAGGTTCGTCATTTTTTCCACTCCGTGGCCAGATCTTTCAAGAACACCCTAATCGCTCTCCACGTACCGCATGACGCTACGGCTTCGGAGTATCGGCCACGCTGACAGAGTTCGGCAATCGTCCGGCAACATTGTAACCGATCACATTAACATAACATCCGCGATTCTAAGAATTCCTCACACATTGTATCCAATTGTCTGTGCTGCGCAACATCAGTTTACCTTCAGTCAAAGGTGAAGAACACAGGTTAAGAATCATCTAGACACCGGTCCTCGATTCTGCTTAAAACACGCGCACGCTATCAGGCACTGTTATATACAAATATAGTTATCCAACACAGGGGCGACAGTGCTTCTCCAGTTAATCAATCACTGGTCCGAATAAGGTGCAGAGCAATCTAGTCAAAATTTATATGAATTGTAGCAATGAAGACAAGTGACGCAATCCTTTTAGGGGTTGTAGTACCGAACCGAAGCGGCGATCGTCGAGAAGTGGTATGGCGTTGAAGCGGTTAAAGACGATTAGATCGGCGACGGTTGCACGATTGGGGGGACGCGAGCCTAAGTTTGGCAAAGATCAATATTTGATCGTATTCTAACGCAAATAGATGCACGGTTCGCGGTTTGCACGGTTTCGGTTGGTTTTGCGCCCTGTCGCGCCGGTCGCTCGGAGATATCCTCCGAGACGACCGGCCACTAATTTTCCGAACGTGCAGGCCTCGACAAGCGACGCGACGTCTAGCATCTCGTTTTAGAAAGCAGAAATTTGCCTTATTTAGTAGGTTAAACTAGAAAATTCGGTTTGACCTCGATTTAGAACGACAGGCGTAGCGTGTCAAAGTCCTTAAGTAACGGCGAGAGGTTTCCATCGGGCCGGCACAGTCCGGGGTCTATCGCGAAACGGAATTTTCGCGGGCCCGAGCATGAGAGCGCGAGTGCGAATGGCTCTTCGCGATGTGGAAATTGGTCGGCGTGCCGCGGCTCTCGATTGGGAAAACGAGCTCCGTTTTCGCGCCTCCGCGATGGGAAAAAAAAAAGTGAAAATCGACCGGCCAAAAGGGGAAACGCGTAATAACAATACACCGGCGGAATTTGTTCTATCGTAACGACGACCAATTACAGGGACAGAGAACGATGAACCGCCGTCAAAATAATTAACGCTAAGTCCGAATGATTCGCTCGGAAGTCGATCGATATCGATTTTCTACCGAGGATTGGCTTGTCGACGAGAGAGAGAGAGAGAGAGAAGAGAGACAGAGTAAAATGCATAGGAGAGGAGAGGAGGGAGCGGCATGTTCAGGTGTGCGTTCGGGTATTCCGCGTACGAGCCACGCTGATATTAAATGCAACAGAGTTTTACGGGTCGCGGAAAATCCCGAAGTCAACGTTTTTATGTAAAATAAACACCGGCGTGTTGCGACCCGTTTGAAAGAACGATAATTAAATACGAACGGATCGCAATGGACCTTTTTCATTTTAATGTCTCGTGAAAATAAAATGTGCGCCTGAAGTGCCCCCGTTCGAATATTTGCATCCCACGAAATTCCATGGAACAATACGCAGTCGTGAAAATGCACGTGAAAAATTAACACAACCAATTTGCCGCGCGCCACAGTTAATTCTGTTACGCTTCGTCACATAAATTCGCCAGAAAACCGCGATACTGGCGGCATTTAATTCCAACAATGGAAATCGCGATATCCTGTAAAACGTGCAAGTATAAACCGATACGATCGTAATTTCGAAAACTGGTTTATAATTTCTGTTCCCGATGAAACGAAACGAAACGGCTAAAAGGGGAGAAAAAACCTAAAAAACCGAGAGAGAGAGAGAGAGAGAGAGAGAGAGAGAGAGAGAGAGAGAGAGAGGGTGTAGAGAAAGAGAAACAAATCGAAAGGGTGGAAAAGCGGATTCGCGCGCCGAATAAACACGCGACCGATTCGTCCGGATCGGCGGCTACCGGCGAACCGGCACAATTTTTTTCCGCGTAAAATAGTCTCGAGGAAAAAGAGGCTTCTCGCGCATGACCGCGCGGATCGTTTGTACCTTTGCAAAAAAGTCCGGCTCTGGATGCGGTATGAAAAGTGGGCGGGCTGCGCGGAGGGGAAACGGGCAAACGAAGTTGTGTGTCCGTTACGTTTAAGCGCAAACCTTTAGTTTCTAAGCCCGGCCGGGAGAGCAACAGGTTGCGCCATTGTGACAACTTGAAAACTCCGCTTCCACGAATATTTTCAAAAATTTCTTTCCCTCTCCGTGTTCCGCCGGGCTGGCCCGCCTCGGCGCCGAGTCGAGGCCTGGCTGCCTCCGCTCCGCTCCGCGTCGAATTATTCTCTATTGTTTCCCCACCCCTGGTCGAGTCGCGAATTCTTGCACTTCCCGCTGTACTTGAGACGCTGACGAAAGAATTCCAATTGCGCAAAAGCTTTTCAATTGGATAGAACGGCCGGGATAGCTCGCTCTCTCTCTCTCTCTCTCTCTCTCTCTCTCTCCGGCTCACGCTCACGCTCGCGCGAACCTTTCCCAGTCCGCGGGCGCGCGCGCCGCTCAAGGACTTTAATGATTATTACCCACGGAGCCCGGGCTCTGGCGACTGCAGTCAGAAACCGAAACCCTTTGTTCCTCGCGCAACGATACACGTTCGCACACACACACATACGCAGAAGCAGCGGCGAAGGACCGCGCCGCACACCGGCTCGAAGCGAGACCGTCAGGAAAAAAGGAACGATGTTGCGCGTTTACCGCAAAGTGGATCGAAACTGACCCACTTGGCAGCCGGGATCCACGAGCATCGTCCGAGCGCTCCTCGAAGCTACGGAACAATGGTCGCTATGCTCGCGGACGCCCGAGACCGCTGACTGCCGCTAAGCGAGCGTAATGCAAATCCGTCCGCGTAATCACGAATCGTTGAACACGCTCGAAAGTCGTAAATACTCGGGCGGACCGGGCCGATGCGAGAAACAGAGCAAACCGGCGTTCGCAAAACTGGGCCCGAGAACGTTGAGAACACCGACCGAGGAGAGAGAGAAAGGCTGCAGCTCCGCGAGCTGCAACCTGCTGTCGCTAAAGTGCATTCACGAAATCCTTGTCCCAAATCTTCTCGAGTCGCGATCTTCTCTAGCCGAGTTCGTTGGAACAGTTTAGCGCGAACCTTTCGCTGGCTTCCTATTACAACGAACTGATTTCACGTCGTTGTTTGAAATCGTAATGGATAGTGCTCTGTTCACACTATAATTATCGGCGTTCGCGATAAGAGTGACGTGTAAGCTATGTCGATGACCATGAAACCGCTCGTTCGTATCGCACTGGTAACGTTGGCAAGGTTTCTCTCGCTGTCTTGATTGCTCAAACGTTACAAGGAACAGCAATTAACCCTTAATTGAGCAGGTACGATGGGTCTTAATATTTTCCTTTGAGTAGCACTGTGTTGACGAACTCTTCAAACATATTTCTTTTTCAAATATTACTTTCGTGTACGCATTATAAATTTGTTCCTAGCAAATATAAGTTGTTACTGCTCGTTTAAAAAGATTCGTACAGCGCTAAAGACATATTCAGGGTTAAATCTCGTTCTGACCATGGTGAAACCTAGAAACAAACACATTTACAAGATCGTTGAATCAATGAATCGTACCTGCAGCAAACCCTGCTCATCTTCCAAGTTGAAGGTAGTCAAGTAGGGTGCCCAACCTTTTCCGGCTCGCAACCCCTTCGGAAGGTCCTTTCTGTTCGATGCACCCTTCGAGCCAACTGCCTCTGTCAGCTACGAGTACAACTCTGCTGCAATTATCGAACCTGAAGAAGTCAGAGTCGAACTAAAGAAAGTAAAACGAGAGATGCTTCCCTACGAGAATTAGGGGATGTTGAAGTCCAAGGCTGTAAACAAGAAGTTGTCGTCAAACCAAGGAAAATAAACTGAGAGTTCCCTTCTCTAAGAGATTTCGAGAAGATCCTAAACAAGGGGGGTCTTGTCTCTGAAAGCGTGCGAGCGTTCCGAGGATCAAATTCGATTCAAAGTTTCCGGACCGGGTGGTTTACGAGCGTGCATCGTGCGCATCGGCGGATAACGAGCGCGCGCTGCACATGTTCCCGTTGGTGCACGTGGATTCGCGGTCGCGGTAGCAACGGTGCAACGTTTAACTGCGGTGACATTCAAAATACTCGGCCGGAGGTAACATTGTCGAGCTTAGGGCAGGCAGCGGCAGAGGCAGAGGCAGAGAAGAAGGGTGCCGGCGGCGGGCAGACGCGGAGGGGTCGAGCTTGTCCACGCTCTCTCGCGAAACTTACGCGTCGCCGCGTGCATCGTGCATGTATATGCATGTAGGCAGAGACACAGGCAGTGCGCGAGTTAGCAAAATGGCCGGCAGATTTAGACTTACGTAACGACTCCATGTGCTGGCGAACGAACGCGGACCGGCAACTGGGTCCCAGCTATTTTTCTTGAGCGACGACTGCCCGGTGGAGGGGGTCCGGTCGAAATCGACGTCGCGATTGCGCCGAGACTTCGTCTTCTTTGTCGCGGTCTTCGTCGTCATCTGCAACAAACAATTCCGCACGTCAGACGCGTGTGCAAGCGTTTCGGCTCCGCTGTCCGGGAGCAAAAAGTTGGAACGTTTAACGCTTGTCAGTGTCGCAAACGGGTTGGGATCTATAAAATGCAAGAAGCTTGAATTTTTCTTTCGCGAAATACATTAGGTTGGTCACTGGGTGGCCACTCGAAGCGTCATGAACAGAAGTGGTCGCCGACGAGGGTCAGCGTATTAAGGCTTACGTAATCGTTTCACGTGTCGAAGACGATACCGCCGAGCATCTTTCTTATCATCCGTCGAAACGCAGCCGCGGCGCGAATGCAAAAGACCGGCGTCGGTCGCGCACTTTGCTCCGTTCGTCCCACGATTTTCATTTATCGCGATTCTTCGTTAATCAGGATTTTCATTAACCCGAACCCACAGATCAAGAGCATCTTTCCCGACTGTTATTCGTCGAAACGCAGCCGCGGTGCGAATGCAAAAGAGCCGGTGTCGCCGTGCACTTTGCTCCGTTTGACCCGCGATTGGTTTTAATTAACTTGCTCCTGGACGAACGAACCGGACAAACGTCGACGGTAGTGTTCAAGGTGATTCGCACGCTCGCGACGAATTCTGTCCCGCGCCGCGATTCATAAGCCGCGGCGAGAGGAACTCGCAGAACTTAAGAGGACAATACGGGGGCTGGGACACGCGCACTTTCCGCGACCGAGTTGCGAACTTTCTGTCGTGTCGTTTGTGGAATCGCGTGGCGGTTCCGCGCGCGTCCCAGAAACGGAACGCTGAATTTTTCATCGGGCCGCGCGCGATCGGCGGGAAGGGACGAAAAACCATGCTCGGGGGACAGTCGCGCTGGGAATTCGAGGAGCGATCGGCAGATTTAAGCTTGCGTAACTTCACGTGTCCCGCCTAGACAAGGTGTCCTCGCATGAAAGTCTTCTCCGAGTTATTTTTACCGGCCGGTGCGCCCGTACCAGGTCCGTCCAAAAAGTAACCAAACTTTATTCTCCTAATTTCTTCTGGGCTTGCGTATCACTCCCAAAGCATTCTCCTCCTCGACTGATACACTTCTTCCAACGGTGTTTCCACTTCCGGAAATAGTCCTCGGAGCTTCTAATTTCCTCAAGGTCGGGGGAGTAGGGAGGCTGTGGAGGAACAGTCACTTTCGATTATTCGCAGAAAATTCCCGGGTCAACAAAAGAGAGGGGGCATTGTCATGAGTTTTCGCGAAATCGGCAAACAACACGGACTACGTCTACTTCAGAGAACGATAACGCGAGTGCAGAGCAACGAGCCAGCAAGCGGGGAAAAGGAGATTGTTTTGTTAGGCTGTGCTGCTTAACGCACGTCTCTAACACACGGCGTTGGCATGTAATGAAAAAAGTTCGGTTATTTTGTGAACAGTCCTCGCAGTTTCGCGGCGTCTGATCGTCCGCACGAAAAAATGTTAATTAGATGCAGAGAGAAATGCAAAGATGTCCCCGGGACGGCCGAAAAACCACGGCGCGAGGAAAAGAAAGTGCCGGTTGGTCCCATCGACTGCACCGCGGCATTAGACACGGCAGGATGCGCATCTAGATGGGAATACAGATCGTGACGCTTAGTCTGCGGCGCGGTGCTGCATTTATTCATGGACTGTGTCCAGAACGGAGGAAACGTAAAAATAAACGTTTCGATCGTTCCCGGTGGACTCCAGCCGTCTCGCTGGATCAATTAACCCCTTGCCATATCATTTTCTCGACGGCCACCGCGATCGCTACCTCCCGCATTCACGTTTGCTTCGTTGTTTAACCCTCCGATGGCGGAATCCTCGTCTATTTTGACCCAGGGAATCAAAAAGAATGCATTGGACACAATAGAGAGATTAAGGTGCTACAAGAATATGTTTATCGATGCATCTGTGACAGAAGTATGGCTGGGGGTCACTCGAAACAGGAGAAAGATTAAAAGAATTTCAGAGCGTCGACACACTGTTTACAACTTAAATAAAATTGCAGAAAGAGGAGTGATAAACTCCTGTTGCGGTTCCCGTGCCCTGCAGTCGGCGACCACAATTTTTACGTTGCAACAAACGTCCGCAGTTCGAAGGTGAAACGTTCACAGCGGAACAACAGCATTTTATTTCGACTCGATGTTCTGTGGCAGAGGGTTAACCTGGTGGGATCGATTGTCTCTAAAAGCGGACTCTCGTCGAAACTCTTCCAGCCTGTTGCCATCGATTCTCGAATATGAATGGGACAGAAGACGAGGCGAGCCCGATGTCAAAGTTTCGCGAATAGGAGAAATCGACGCTCGTCGATAACGGTATCTCGTCGAGGCTGAATAATCGAGAGTGTCGCACGGCTGCCATGCCGTGCTGTGTCGCATCTGCTCGAGCGGCCACGTGGTGCACCTCCTTCGATCGCAGGACGAAGTTCTGGAAAGATTCAGAGATCGTGAAAGAGTGCGGCGAATTTTCTGCGTCGCCTTTGACCTCGATCTTTGGACGGGCTGTCGTCGACGTCGGCGTCGACGTCGGCGAAAAACCAGGCCAACGAACAGCTGATAATGGTTACTGATCGCGTTCGAGGATACGGCGTCTGCGTTTGGATTAACTCGCACCACGGTGCGACGTTGGTAAACGAACGCAGAACACAGCCAACGCCTCGCGAGACTCATCTTGTCTCTGTTCATCCTCCGACTCTCGACCGATTCTGTTTTAACGTCCAGCGACGTGTCAGCGAGTGACGCATCTCTCGATTTCGAGCCGGACGGTAATATTTAGACTGGAGTGTCGAAGTGAATCGATTCTGACCGCATCGAACGGCAGCCGATCATTATGTGCTCTTCAGAACACTTTTTTCGTTCGAACACTTTATCCGCCGGAAGTCTATTAATAGGATTTTCAATAATTCTGCTGTGCTAAAAAGGAACTGAGAAATTTGTATAATAGTGGCGGTTAGTCATGGATCATAGACTTGAAATTCTGAAATAATCGCCGTTGGATAATATGTTAAGAACGAAGTTGTGAAAAGAAGAAGAATTAGAAGTACTAACGAGGTCGGTGGGACACGGATCTACAATAACAGCGTTCGCGGTGCAGAAAAATAAAAATCGCGAGTCGGAGGCGCAATCATTTTCTCGTATCCCCACCCGGTTAGGTTTCCCGTCCGCGCGATCTTCGTGGTCACTTCTTATTAAGATCTTATCATCGGTGACGCAAGCGTCGCGCTGAATTGTTGCTCCGGCGACGAGCGTTTCATCAGTTTTGCGACTTTTTGCCGCTGTTGCGTCACCGCGGAGCGATGCGATGCGATCCGATAACGATCTCCCGATCGAGGCGCCCCGGATCGATCCCGGTAACCCGAATATCGTTGCACGGGGTGTGCTCGAATCTTGGGAGGAAGTTTCATCGAGAAATCGGTATCGACGGCGAGCCAACCAATTTGTGATCCACGAGTGGAAGCAGCTTTCCCATTACAGATTATACGGAGCATGGTAACCGTTCTGTAAGAGCCGCGAGTGCAACGGACGTTCGTCAGCCGTAAAGAGCAGCGTTTGCTAATTATCGCAGCTGCCATTGACATGCGCTTAATAATAGGACACCGAAATATCATTAAGTAACTCTCGGTACGGCGCAGACGAGTAAAATTCCGTCCGTCGATTCCTCGTAGTGGCCAGACTACGAATCTCGGTGGAAACGGGACCTCGAAAAAAGAGAGAGAGAGAGAGAGAGAGAGAGAGAGAGAGAGAGAGAGAATTGGTGCGAGAGCGAAACCTTGGATGTTCTTTGGTGGTCGTCGTAAAACGGTTCGGTACAGCGTCCATTACTTTTATTGAGGATCGTGCGCCACCGTGGCTCGAGCTTGTTTCCGTGTGCGACTCCTCGCCGCTAAATTGGCAATGAACGCGTTTATGCAAATCGGTGGCGCGGCTCGGCTCGATTCGGCTCGGCTCTGCGCGGAGACTCGCGCGAGCGAGCCAGCGGACGAGCAAGCGTGTGTGGGGAAAAACAGGTCGAATACGCGGCGAACTCGGGCAAGCGCAATTCTTTCGTTCCGCGGTCGAACGTTAGAGCCCCGACGAGATTAATCGATAGTTTATTATTGTTCTCGAACGGTGAAAGAGTTACAGCGTTGTTTGCACTGGACGGGATACCCGATCGAACGGCAAAAGGGGGATTTTATAACGGGACGAACCCGATTTGTCCGCTGCCTCGTCGCCGTCGACGACGTCGTCGCCGCGCAAAAATTTTATTATAGAGCCTCGTAAATCATTCGGCGACTTATCTTTCGGCGCGGCCGCCACGGTGAAACAACGAGAAGCCGGCGACGGAGTTTTTCGACGGCCAGAAAAAATCGAAGCCCGTCGAATTAACTTTTCCCCGATTATAGATCGCGACGCCGAGCGCCGTCGTTGCCGACGCCGCCGCCCTCGTATTTTCCTTCGCACACACGATTCCCCGCGAGCACCGCCGCGTCGCAGCTGCTTTTTTATCGATTCTTCGGAGGCCTAGGCCTTCCAGGTTCTACACGTTCCTGCTTCGAAAAGCCCCGCGACGGAAACACAACGACAAATCGCGAAAGAAAGACGGGAAAAGGGTTCGCCTATTCATCAGACGTTTCTCGGGCGTGAAATTCAATCCAGTCTCGCTCCAGAAAAAAGTAGGTACGAACTTGAGATCGATTGCTTTTGACCTCGATATTCCTTACCAATCCCTGGTTCATAAATAAATTCATCTTTCGGCTGGTGCCTCGAGTCGGCCGCTCTGATCTGCTCTTGCTCTGCTCCGCTCTGCTCCGAGCAGAGCCGAACCGAGCCGCGCGGTGCCGTGCCGTGCCGCTTTTATTTGGGTCAATTTCGCATACGGCTGATCCTGCACCGTGTCAGATTCGATCTATTACGCCCGGCACACAGAGTATCCGAACCGAACTATTTCGAGTCTCGTCAACGCGGCTCTGGATGCTCAAAGAGCGAAGTCGTGAACGACAGAGCGTCAGAGGGACACAGAGAGGCCAAGAGAGATAGCGATAGAGAGAGAGAGAGAGAGAGAGAGAGAGAGAGAGAGAGAGAGAGAGAGAGACATAGATAGCAGCGTGGTTATTATCAGACTCGTTATCGCAGTTATTAAATAAGCGGCGTACGCGAGAGATAGGGTCAAAGCCATCCGACTGTGGTCTAGCGGAATTCTGATTGGGCACGCCGGAGCCGGTTGCATTCTTCTTGGTCGTCGCGATCGACGTTGCCGAGAGACCGTCCTCGTCTGTGTTCCCTTCGGAGCGGTGCCGCGGCGATGATGCGTCGAACAGAGTCGCGGTGCATCGCGTCTGCAGTTGGTGCACGCATGCACGCGTGCATCCCCGCACCGTCGCCTCTATCGCACCCGAACGACCGTGTGTGCCGATGTACCCAGTAGCGCGAAACACCGATGAAAAGAGAAGGGAAGAGAGAGAGAGAGAGAGAGAGAGAGAGAGAGAGAGAGAGAGAGAGAGAGAGAGAGGGAGAGAGGGACAGGGACCAGACCGATGTTTTTGCGTCAAGCAGTAACGCACGCAAGTGCATTTCGTCGGACGAGCCGCGACGACGAGCCGAGAACGTCCCCATTCTAGTTCGACTATCTACATTGCTACAAGTTTACGTAACCGCACGAAACCTGTCAGCTGACATTTCGGTGCTAACCAATGGCGACCATTGTCCTTCTCCTCCTGCGCCGCGTTTCTGCTCGGCTGTATAGCGCTCGCATTCCAGACTGGAGACCGGGAATAGGCGAATAGACGAGTTGCGATCGTCGCCGAGGACGGACCGTCCGCCGGATCAACGCGAACACGAAAATCGCTGAATTTTCTCTCCAGCCTTTTTCCCCACACACGAGTCTCTCTTTTCTTTCACCTCCGCGCGATAGCCAGGGAAGACCGTGGCGGACTGGCTATCTTTCTTCTGGAGGATGTCCGTCCCTCCTTCCGTTCATTGATACAGTGTTTACGAAACCGTCGAACGGAGATACCGGCGAGTTATTATATTTCGCCGGGGAACAGTGGCTTTGTCTGTCCCCGGGCGAGCTCGGGCCGCTTCTCCTTATCGTTCGAGCAGTTTCGCGAAAAGAAACGCGTGCCGGCGATCGCGTCGCCGAATCGCGCGAACGTGCATTGTCTTCGATTTCGGGGAAAAAAGCACAAAGGCAATGGATATCGGAGCTGCACGCACGCGTGCCGGTACAACTCGGAATTATTGGTTGCGCAGAAAAACCACATACGAAGCGCAATGTAACGTCAGGTGCTGGACTTTGGACGTTGCGTTCTAACTTTTTCAAAAAATTCGGCTTACACTCTTTTGCTCGTCCATCAGGGATATATAGATATCTGTGAAGAGGGGGAGAGGACGGTTTTCGAGTTTTTCCAACGTACGCGTTCTTCAGAGAGATCTATTATTCGATACGCGCGCGATAAAATTCACCTTCGTCCAGCGGCGTGACGTGTACGAACAGCGCGCCGGAGTCAACAAGTTGTTCAGCCGGACCACCCCGTTCCCCCAACTAAATCCCACTTCCTATAATTAATAAACGTCATGTATCGTGGCAGCAGTGCCGAGCAATTTAGATCGGAGTCGATGCGTCGCATCAAGACCTCTCGTCCGCTCGGTTGATTTTCAAAGCGTATTTCAATTTTTGTTTCTCTCTTCGCGGACTATTGATTCGTGTCCCGCGCCTTTTATTTACCAGTCAATTACATTCGCCTCGATTTTATTGGCCGTCTTGCATCGGACGTTTCATCGTGCGTTTCGTCGATTTTGTGTCCAGATAGTCGCGTCGCATCGAGCGAGACGCAGCGTCGCGTCGCGTCGCGTCGCGTCGCTCGTCCCGTTCCCATCCCCATGTCCCCATCCCGTTCCCTGTCTCTGTTCCACTACCGTCCCGCTTCAGTCGGCTCTCGTTATAATACGTTCGCATACGTTTCCCTTCTGTTCCCTGTGAATACACTACCGTGGGATCGGAGGTACAAGTCTTCGAGGAATTAGTGAAATCAGAAAACATTGAGAGCTCGCAAACAGACAGACAGAGAGAATAATAAATAAAACATTGAGAATTTTGCGGCCGACGCACTACAGCACTGTCTTCACCTGGTAATGTTTAACTGGCTGAACTGTCCTACGCTATTCGTGAAAATTCTTGATAAGAGAAAAAGGGGTAGATACAACCCCCTTTTCTATATTAGCTTCCTTCTATTCTTCGGATTACTTGCAAATCTAAGGCATTAGAAACATAGCTGTAGGACTAAACCCTTTCCAAAAGGACCCAAGAAACGACCTACTCTATTGCAAATTGGGCGCACACTCTTTCCGAATTCCACGCTATTGGAGAACATTCTAAACAACTGAATTATTCTCGGCTATTTAGAAATAACTCTGGCCGAGAAGAAATAAAAGTAAACATTGTTTGATGTGGATGTTATAGGGCAAGGGGTTAATCGTTTGCAAGAACTTTTTTTCGAGGGGTGGATAACCCTCACCGAAATGATCGGGACGGCTTTCCCGTGTTTCTTGGGAATCCTGCGCGGCTAGAAAACTCGGCGATCGACCGAGGGGAAAGCCTCGGGGTCGTCGAAGCGAAACGGAAGGGTTGTTTCGCGGGTGGACACGGCCCTCCCCTCTCTCTCTCTCTCTCTCTCTCTCCCTCGGCCGGAAGGGTGAACGCCCTTATCGCCTTTCGCCGGGGCAGCGGAGGAAATATTAATTTCAAGATTTTTTGTCGAGCATCCCCGGCCATCCTTCGCCGATATTGGCAAAACCGGGGAGCGCCGAGAAGTCCGGCGCAGGCCGGGAACATTAATTTGCAAAGTCATAAACAAGACGGCTGCTGTCGATACTTTTAATAAAATGCTAGTAATTAAATTGCAAGGGAGGGAGGGAGGATCGGTAATGGTCGGGAGAGAAGACCGGACCTCGAGGATCGAGGGGGACGCCGGACTTCGCGTTCGCGTTCTCGTTCTCGTTCTCGTTCCCATTCGCGTTTGCGGAGAGAGCCGGTGTAGCCGGCTGAAAGGTAATATCGAACTCGTATTTTAGGTGGACGCGGTGGGCAGGTAGGTGGGCACGGAGATAGCTAGCTAGGTAGATAGGTAGAGGGTAGGTGGGTAGGTGGTGGCAGCGGCGGCGGCAACGGCGGCGGTGCCAACGGTGGTGGTGGTCGAGAGGGAACACAGGCAAGAGCAGAGGAATCGCAGTTCCCGCAGGTGGGGTCGTAGGGGAAAGAAACAAAAAAAGACCGATGGAAACAAAAAGGAATCCCCGCGTCTTTGGGCACTACTGTGTTAGTTAACCCCCACTCCGATGGCCGGTCCGCGAGCGAGTCGCGACAACTCATCCCCGCCGCCCCACTTTGCCTCACCTTTCCGATTCCCACTCTGTCCCCAACCCTATCCCTCTCTCTCTCTCTCTCTCTCTCTCTCTCTGTCTCTCCAGCTCTCCTTCCATCCCCCTGGATCCTTTCGCTCCTCTCTTTTCCTCGTTTTCTCTTCTCATCTTCCGTGTCCTTTTCCTCCGCGCGTTCGGAGCTTCCTATCTCCTCGTTTCAGAAATTTTTGAATATCCGATCAATAGGTAGCTGCTCGCAGGAAAAAAACGTGCCTGGGGATGGGAGGGGAGGGTATCGGATCGGTGTGCCTGCCGCTGGAACTTCAGCCGCCACCCCTATCCTCGCGATTCGTCGCGCTCTTCCGAGACGAGACTTATCCGTTTTTTCCTCCGGGAACGTCGAGGCGATCGTTTTCCACGATTAATTGCCAGGTACGCGCGCACCGTACCCTCTCTCTCTCTCTCTCTCTTTCTCTTTCTCTTTTGTCCCCTGTGTTCACACACACATACACATCCTGGCATACCTCCCCCTCACGTTATTCCATTCGATCTTTTCCGTTCGAGGAAAAGCCACCTCTCTACCCGAGCTAGCTACTACCCCTAGCCGCATCCAACGACGACCGTACCACCGATCCAGCGGCGTTCTCTTCCGTCGCGATTCGCTCGATTCCGTTTCGTCGTCGTCGTGCTCTTCTTCCAACCCCCGGTCTATCGATCCCGATACAAGCCGCACACCGGGTATAGCGTGTCGCGGGTCGGTCGCGATCTCTTTAAAAATTTGCCACACCGGTTTCGAGGTATAAGCTTTTCCGGTGTATCTCGAACCCATCGAGAAAGCGACGCACACGAGTCTCGAACGGCTCATGAAAATATTATTTTTCCAAAGTTCCCCCTCGCGACCGGAGGTGGCCAGAGGCCAACGACGTATCTCGGTAGGCACGCGAGTAGCTACCGCTATACCACACACGACCGTAGGGTACACGGCCGACCATTTGCCACGTTTCCATGCTTTAGCTAGCGGCTATTCCATAGGACGGCCGCGGCGGCCGGCCCGGCAATAATTCAACGGCAAGACGGCAGAATTCGTGTGGCTATAATCGCGCCGGCGAATCCTCCGCATCAGATTCCACGTAGAAAACGACCGAGGCACGCCGCGCCGCACCGCACCGGTCCGTTCGCCTCGCGAGAGAACCGAGAAACCGAGCCGTTGCGTTTCCCGGCCTGGAAGCACAGAGCCTCTGATCGATACGTAATGATTTTCACCTTTCGCGGCCGTGGAACTCGTTAACACATCCGCACCGGGTCATTTCGCGCCCGGGCTGACTCAGGTGCCGCTCGAATTCGCGGTAATTCTCCGACTTACGTTCTACTAAGAAAATCCTGCTATAACCGGTTGGTATGACCAACTCCTAACGCATCCGTTCCGACGTATTCCAAGAAAAATTGGACGATTCATTGCTCGCTTACTTCTCCTTCTTCTTTGTTGCTTTTCGTCGCATCTCGACGTGAAACAAACATTGTTTCTGTCGGTTACGGCGAACAGGAGCCAAACAGAAGCTTCCCTTTGCACTGGACTGTCTCCTCGCAGGCACCACTAAAAATTACTGTATTATAGTCCAAAACAATTTCAAACAAACAATTCCAAAACAGAAGTATATGTATGCATTATTTCGAGAAAGGTTGTACGCAACGAAAATATTCTGTATCAGATAAAATGTACGAACTATGGAGACTAGATGGATACATGTCGAAAAAGAGAATAATGTTCTCCCTTTTAAGGTTTTGTTCTCGAGAAAATCGAGTTTGAAAATTCAACGAATTGGCTGGTGCGTCTGGTCATGGCCTATCAATTCTACTTCCTGCAGGTACTAGGGCAAGCGAAACCAACGGACCTTCAAACTCGATTTTCTCGAAAACAAAGCACTAAACGAAAAAGCATCCTGCTTTTTCTCCACCTATTTTTTTTTATGTAGATTCACCTCTTTGAGGCTTGTACCACCAGATCGTCGACAGTCTGTATTTTGGTGAACACGTTTGTTTCTTTGAGGTGTTCCGTCGTCTTTATTACGTGGTCCAGTGGAATTAGGGCTGCACGATTATCCGGGCCTCTGTAGTGCGAGGAAGAAATAGCTGCCCATGTTTCACTGATTATTGCAGATAATCGAGGTTCTACTCAAACGATCCTGATACAGTAAAACGACTTTCCTCAATTTCTCAATCATTTAGAACAATCCCCTTCGAGTCTCTTGTACGGACAGAATCTTCAATAGAAAGAGAATCTGTGTGGTTTGTGTCTGCAGAATTTATTTCGACGAGTGTACTCGCGACTGAGAGTGAACGCGTTAGCAGCCGTCGCGTCGCGCCTCGCAGGGAATCGTCGCGCGTCAACGAACGAGAGATATTCTCGCGACGGTTTATAAAATTCGATCGGTCCCCAAAGTTTCTCCGCGTCGCGGCGGTGGATCGAAGCGGGGAGAAATGGTCTGAAGCGAGCACGATAACGATTTCCCGGAGCGTTGAAAAACACGTTGCAGGTTGCGTTAAGGGTTCGCTCGGTCGGCGGCGGCGGCTCGCGGGGCAGGGGGACGGGCACTTTGAAAGTTTCGACGCCGTCGTCGCGGAAGCCGCGCATTTTCATTTACCAAAAACGCGAAGTATAATAAGGAGGGGGAAGATAAAAGTAAGCGTCAAAGCGATAGAGCGAGCGAGCGATACCGACTCGAGGCGAGGCGAGGCGGGGCGAGGCAAGGGGACCTTCTCTCTCGAGGGGTCTCCCCGGAAAACGAAGCCACGAAACCACGAAACACGAACAGGAGCGAGGCGAGTCGCGCGCGTTGCAACGGTGCAACGGTGCAGCGGGGCGGGAGCAACGACTGCAGTGGCTGCAACGATGTCGAACGCGCGCTTTTCATACCACCAGCCACCCAGTCATCGTCTTTACGCTAGGATTCCGGGAGAGGGGAAAGAGAGAAAGAGAAAGAGAGAGAGAGGGAGAGAGAGAGAGAGAGAGAGAGAGAGGGAGAGGGAGAGTCGGCCAGGTCATGTTTCGAAGCGTTTTATAATTGAGCCCGCGCCGTAACGGAACGAAACGGAACGGAATGGAACGAGAAGGAACGGGAAGGAACGACACCGAGGGAGAGGCTCACACGGCTCTCTCGCCGGAGAACGGGGATCGATAGCATTTTTTTCGGGGTAGGAACCCAGACGTACGTGGCGAAGGTGGCCGAGGAGAAGGGGCTCGAACCGTGTGACACATCCACCACACGCAGGGACTGATGTACCGCGCGACTCGACTCGACTCGACTCGACGCGGCGCGGCGCGGCGCGTCGCGACGCGAGAACATGCGAGTATGCGACCGTGCGAGGGAACACACGCCAGCCAGGAAGAACGGACAGAGAAACAGAGAGAACGAAAGTGAGAGAGACAGGGAGAGAGAGAGAGAGAGATCGGGCGCGGACCAGGAGGGTTGCTCCGGCAGGCTTGCTTTTCGACAAAGAGGCGACGACGCTTTTTTATAATTGCGTTTTTAATTTGATGGATTCTTTGATGCGTTTCGTCGTACACTCGAGCGTGCGCGGAAGAGCCAGCCAAAGAGAGAGCGAGAGGAAGCCGGCGAGAGAGAAGAAGACGGGACGGGAGAATGAGACGAGAAGCCGGGGTGTGCGAAGGAACGAGAGAGAACCGACCAGATGAGAGAAAAAGAAAGAGGGAGAGAGAGGACGGAGCGAGAGAACGAGGAAAAAAGAAGAGAAAGAATGTACGCGTACGGACGTGTTGGCATATGTGTACCAGGGGAGAACCAGAGGAAACCAGAGGGAACCAGAGGGAAGGAAGGAAAGAAAGAGGCAAAGCGCAGAAAGACCGAGAAAGAACGACCTGGTCGGCAGGAGAGGAAAAGAGAAAGAGAGAGAGAGAGAGAGGAGAGAGAAAGATGGATACGTCGTCGACGACCACGAGAGTTTTTTTTTCTGGCCCAGCACGGAGCCCTCTTTCCCTCTTTTCCCTCTAACCACGGTCTCTCGCAATCCGTGCAACGCACACATCTTCATCTTGCTCGCACCATCTTTCCCCGAGATGGCGAGAAACCGAATTTTCCATGCATGTAGGTGCGCGCCTACCACCTACTCTTCCTTTTCCTCCCCTTTTTACTCCATTATACCCGGGCTACGGAGTTTTCTCTTTCCCCGCGGCGCGCGGCGGTGTTCTTCCCCGTCGGCGTCGAAGGGCCGGCCGTCTAAATTAATTTCAATTGCAAGAGAACCCGAGGAGAACATCCGTCGGTGCCTGGTATCTACGCCGTGCCCGGCGATTTTTTTTCCCCCAAGCTGCGCGCCGCAGAGATTATTAGCCGCGTCAAAGGGAACTAAGATCGAGCTAAAAGGATCCATGGCATGCAGGATCGGCGCCGGGCACAACCCTTCGCTACCCCAGCGAATCGTAAAAAGACGAACGCTCCTTGATCGTGGCCGCTCGAGCGCGACTAAACGCTTGATTGCAGATTCCCCTGCACATTCTCATTTTTATAGACTGTGTTCTCCGAAAGAGACCTGGAACTCGCTAATAGCTCCGATAGCTGTTTCGTAATTTACAGAATTAGAGGCAAATTTGAAAGCTTAGTTAATTGCAAACATTCGTGTATCTAGAAATCTCTAGACACGTATCCACAGTGATTTGAAAATGTTGATGTACATTCTAGTGTGCGAATCCATAATTAATTGTCACTGAATTGCTCCATTCCTGGAGATGAACAGGTTCACCTCCGACTGTTCAAATGTTTTGTTAAATCCAACGCGTCTCCCCGATGAAATATTAACCCTTTGAACTCGACTGTCTCCTCCGAGGCACCACTAAAAATTACAATATCATAAGTTAAAGCAATTTTTACATTGTCAAAAATTCAAGTGCGGTGCAAGTACGCACACTCGACTTCATACGCACAAAAAAGATATGTAACAAAGATATTCTAGATCAGATCAAATTCTGGACTCGAAATAGCTCCGAGTGGAAAGAATCGATAGAGTTTAGCAGAAAAAAAGGAGTGTTCGAATATTATACTGAGCGCTACGAGTTTATATAGCAAAGTGTATCATATTCGTTTGATTATCTTCTAAACAAATTGGGAGACTGTGAACGTCACATACGTGCGACGGTGTTAAACTGGTTGAATAGGCAGTACGTTCTTAACAACGGAAAGATTAAGAGGTCTGCGAGCAATTAGAAAAATGTGTTCGCGTAGCAAGTGTACGTTTCCTCCTAAAATCGCGAGGAATGTGGCACGCGGTGAAACTTTTGCGGCGCCGTGTCCTCGTTCGCTGGCTCGCGCTTTCGGCGCCGGCAGGAAAATTCGCTGGAATCGTAATCGATACAGTAGATGACGATAATGCGATCAGGATTTCCAGTAACGTGATACGGATTTAAACCTGAATCCGGTGTGTACGACAAAGCGAGGAAACAAAGCGAATCCTGCGGCAGCCTGCTCTCCGATGACGTACGAAAGCTACGGGAAATTAGATATCCCCGTTACTCGTCGAAGACTTCTCGAACCGAACCGAACCGAGGCGAGGCGAGGCGAGGCGAGGCGAAGCGAGTAAAGAGGCGAGTAGATACGGCTGCGTTAATCGGCCGCCGATCGTTTACTCTGCACGGGAAAATTTTCCAACACGCGGATTGGCTGCCGCGACAGGAACCACTGACGTTTCGAACGACGGTTTTTGTCTCTAATGACATCAGGCTGTGCGTTTCGTTTGGAAACAGCGCAGCGGCGCGCGATTCGCAACTGCGAGGCCGCTTTGAGCACGCGTATTCAACCGGGCAATATGAGCAGTCACTCGTTTTCGAGTTTTTTCGAATAGCGGTGGAGAGCACGCGGATGAAGCGAAACGATTTTTATTGCATTTCGCAGCGTGGAATCCCAGCTGGAAATTGCGTCCAGCGAAACGTTTTGTTTTACAACGTTTTCATCGTCTCTATCCTCCTCTCTGTCTCGCTCTGTTCGCTCTCCTCCTCTTCCTCTCTCACTCCGCCTCACTGTCTCTCTTTCTCTCTTTCGCTGGCGATCTCTGTGCCTTTATTCGCTAGATAGACTTTTTACGCATTTTTCCAACGGACTCGTTTTCACAGAGAGAGCATCATCACGATCATCGAGTTCAAATCGAGTCGAAAATTGAGATTATCATATTGACGCGGGGCGAAACTTTCAATCCATTCGATCGCGTTTCACCGTTCCGACCGGGCGAAATTAATTCAATCGAGATTGCACTTTTTGGTATTTGTTCGTGCCTCGCGTTCCTGCCAATCCGACGACACGGTCGTCCGATGAAAATATCAACCGTTACGTATCGATCTCGAATCCTCCGGCGCGCACAGCTGCTTTCGCGGAGCAACAAGAACGATCTCGACGCGAGTCGCACACGATCGGTGCTGGATTAATCGATATGCAAATTAAGCGCGTGTTTGGGGCATCGGTAATTGGAGGGCCTCAAAATTGTTTAAGCTCTCAGGTCCTCTAAACGCCTTAATCCGCAACTGCGTACGATATCCGTCGCAAATCTTATCTCGCTTGGATAGAGTCGAACGTATTTATCGAGATGATCGTGAGATACGGACTAAATCTCTCGGGCAGGTTCGTGCCGTGCGAGAATACGGACGAGCGAAGGTTCAGGGGTCCACGAGACGATGACGACGTTGCGTCCGAGCGTTTCTCGTGCGAAACAGGGCGAGCCGAGCCGAGCCGAGAGGATAAGAAGGAAAGAGGAGGTGAGCCGAGAGAAACGGGGGCCTAAATTTAGTAGAGACATCCAAAGTATAGTCATGGAAGCGTGCAAAGAGGAGAAACGCTGTGCCGGGTCAGAGGGAGGACGAGGGGGACAGAGGGAGAGAAGGAGTGCGAGGTGAGCTCGAGGAGAAACGACGAGGATCAGAGCGGCGAGGAGACGAACGGAGAGAGAACGGTGTGGGGAAACTCTATGCTTTGGTGGCAACGGTTTAGGGTAGCAAAAGGAGGATACCGGAGGGTGGAACAGCGGCGGAGGGTGGGCGGAGGGAGTGCAGAACGAACTGTTGCTTCCCCGAGAGCTATGTTGTGCTGGTACTTCTAACACAGGATTCTCGAGAGCCTCCAAACAGGATTTAAGCATTCTCGCCCGACCACGAAGACTATCGCTGGCCCGAATTCCATATGAATTTTCGCGTAACGCGCGCCTCTTTCCGTCGCGTCGCGTCGCGTCGCGTTGCATCGCAACAGCGCGTCAGCTCGCTCGTTTTTCGTTCGATTCCTCTCCTTTGCTCAAAGGAGAGGCGATCGTTTCAAGGTGCCGCGACGCCGACTCTCGGCTACCGTAGACGAGTCTAGAGATTTTCTGAAGAGCCGCGACCGCGGGAGAGGAAGAGGGAAGCGGTGGCAAACAGGTCCGGGAAGAAAAGGCATACACGACCTCCTCCGTTGCCTATTACTCCCTTTAACTCGGCGCTTCTCGTCCCGACGTTCTCTGAAAGCCGGCTCGTGTCAGTAAACCAGACAACCGGCACACGGACGGGACTAAGGTCGACTTTTCTAAATCGAGATCTCCGTGCTGGAGAGCACCGGCTACGCCTTCGTCCCATTCTCAGAGGAAACTGGCTTTTCCGTGGACGAGACGCATCGCGTCCGCCGCCCGGATCACGCTTCGGGTCGTTTTCGCAATTTTCACAACGTAGTCTATCTCTTTTTCGCTCTCTCCCTCTCTCTCTCTCTCTTTCTGTCTGTGTGTGTCGAGGCGTTCCACGTTTAAAGAACATCGAGGAAAACTGGGACGTCAATCGACTCGCGACCCTTGAAAAGGGACCCGACCGGTGTGCAACGTTTACCTCCCCCCTCCCCTGCCTTTATCGGCGCGGAGGCCGATCGAGAATATCATCCTGTGCCGGAATTTAAAAATCTCTGCCAACCCGAACGCGATTTTGGGGGTGCAGTGAACCGTTCATCGCTCGCAAATTCGATCAAAAGAGGTCGAGCGCGACGAGGGTTTTGTGGTCAACTGTGTCACCTTCTCCGAGCCAACCGAACTGGATTCTCTCTGTCGCGCGTTAATCCGTCTCTCTCTCTCTCTCTCTTCATCTTCCTCTCGAAAATGTCAACCGTTCCGTTAAAATGCAAATTTCACGCCCTCCCGCGTCACGGTTCTCCAAACTGGCCCTTTCGCAGTTGCATCATCGTCCGACGAAGATTTTCAGAAAAATATTGTCACAGGCCAAATACGGTAGTGTCCGGATACATGGCCAATGCTCGGGACCGGTCTCGTGGGTTAGAAAAGCTTTTGACAATTGGTGGGTGTAACTCCTCGCCGTAATATCCGGACATCACTGTAATCACAAAATTAGACAGGTTCAATTTATAATGATATAAACATGAAAAAAGGTATTACAGCGTGAATACGTTAACCTATTAAAATTATTAAAAGAAGAAACACATTTTCATCTCGCTCCTGTCTCTTGCAGTCGAGGCAGTAATACGTATGGAATTTAGGGAAAGGCGGAGGGTTGCGTGGGTGTGCTCGGGAGGTGACGAGCTACGAGTCATCACCCTCTTTTCCCTAAAATCCCGCAGTATTCCCTTGCGTTGTCCAAGAAAATGTCCGATCGGGAAACAGGGGGATGGAACGTCATTGTTGAACCGAAGCGTAACGCGAACGAAGGATTTCGAAAGCGAGATGTACACGGAAGGAAAGAGGCCGCGTACGTGTACGCGCGTCGGGGTACGTGCGTTCCGGCCGAATACGAGGGAGAAGAAGCAAGCGAGAGAGAGAGAGAGAGAGAGAGAGAGAGAGAGAGAGAGAGATCGAGAGGGGTGGAGATATACAGAGAAGAATGAAAGAAAGGGGGAGAGAGAGAGGGCGGAGGTGGGCATGAAAGGAAGAGAAGGAGGCGAGGAAGGACGTAAAACAAAGTAACGACGAAATGCACTTCCCCCTTTACGTCGTCCCTGGCGCTCGCCCGGAGGGAAACGTCGAACGAAACGTTAAAAACTGGGAAGAGGAATGAGAGCGCGGGGGTGCTAGGTGGTGGCTCGTCGGTCGGTAGGGTCGGTGGGCCCCGCGGAGACGCAAGGAGGCGGAGGGTTCAGGGTGGGTTTGCTGTGGCAGGCGGGCCACCCTGGAAGGGTGCCGGGAGGTTATGACAGCCGAGGTATTGAGCGGATCCTTCGTTAAAAAAACGAGAAGCACCGTGCTGAGGCGCGTGGAACGGAGACGGAGAGGGAGAGAGAGAGAGAGAGAGAGAGAGAACGAGGAGAGACGAGCCCGTCAGAAGGAGAGAACGAAAGCGGCCGAGCGAGAGAGCGAGGGGGGCCGGGAGCGAGCGGGTGAAGGAAGACGAAAAAGGAGGAGAAGAGAAAGAGCAAGAGGTGCGCGCTGCTCCCGAGAAAGAAAGAGCGAGAGGGAGAGAGCGAGTGCCACCCTCGGTGGTGAGAAAGAGAGAGAAAGCGCGCGCAACGGAGGAAAGGAGAGAGAGAGAGAAACTGTACGCCGGAGAGAGGGAGAAAGGGAGAGAAATAGAGAGTGCACGATTGCCGCCGCCGCCGCCGCCGCCAACGTCGCCGCTGTTGCTGCTCTGCTAGAGGCGGTGGTGGAGGTGGTCCAAGGGGTGAGATCAAGTAACCGAATCCAACGCACCCTTGCCTCGCGCCCATTGCCTCCCTCCAACCGGGAAAAAACCGAGTGCACCATCTCTCCCACTTCTCCTCATCCTCCTTCCCGGCCACCCCTGACTGCTCTTCCCGAAGCAGATCCACCCCTCCTCAACCTCGTCCTCCTCGTCCTTCTCCTGCTCCTTCTCGTCCTACGGCATCGCTACGCACTTCTGTCTTCGCCGACGAAAAATTCTTTGACTTTCGACGAAGTCTACGCGAGTCGAAAATCACGCTGGAAATCTCCGTTGGTATGACGATCATCGATTGTCGAGGGGAGAGGGGAGAGGGGGTATCGCGATCGCAATTATTCTTGATCTAACCGATACACGAGGGAACACAGGATGCTCCGCGATCGATCGCGCACGATCCGCGAATGTCAGCTCGTGCGAGAAATCGCGATACGCGGCTTTAAAGCGGCGTTTTCGTGACTCGCGAATCGTCGAAAACTCGAGCGATCCGGGGAGACAAGGCGATGCTCGCGATGATAACGGCGACCTATTAACAGAAAATATACAGAAAGAGATGGCTCGAGAATGTACGGGGTGCTCGATATAGCATGGCGAGACCTTCGTTCCGCAGTGGAAAGAACAACGGGAACGGAAAAAGCCGCGTGGCCGCGTACTTAAGAAAGGGAAAAATGGAGGAGACAGAGAGAGAGAGTGAGAGGGAGGGGCGGGGCGGGGGAGCAGGTGGGACAGAGGAATCGAGACCGCTTGTTCGTCGTCGGAAATGCAGGCTGGACACGGAACGACAGAAACGTCGAGGAGCAAGTGTGTGCGAAGCACTCCCCGGATTCGCGTAATGGGAAAATCGATTAGGAGCCTCGTCGGCTGAGGTAACCGTCCAAGACGTTCGTATACATCGCGCGCGGACTTATTAGCCCGGCTCTATATCCAGCGAATTAAGCGCCTTGAACGGGGAAAGAAAAAAGACCGAGAAAAAGTGAAGAGATAGCCAGAAGAAGAAGAAGAAGAAGAAGAAGAAGAAGAAGAAGAAGAAGAAGAAGAAGAAGAAGAAGAAGAAGCAGAAGCGGAAGCAGCTCTGCACTCGACGAGAAAATCTTTCGCGCACCGGAAAATCTGCGCTAATCTATTTCCAGCGATTTTACCGGTTTCCAGCTTAAAGTTGCATTCGTGAAAAATGCGCGAGCACGTTTGAAAAATTCATCCGGCTGCTCGCCGCGCCGGGCCGAGCCGAGCCGAGGCGAGCCGGCGCGGCGATCGGAACAGAATGATCGAGGAATACTTAATACGGTAACGCTCGGGCGTCTTGGAAACTCCGACCACTTCAGGGTACTCTAAGAGTCTAGTCACTTTTTCCCTCGCCCAGCATGCCTGCGGAGGTTCAATGACATCGGTGGAAGCTCCGGCACACGTACACGGAGGCTCGTGCCGAGCCGAAAGTGGAACGCCCGCCAGAAAGAAGCGTTCTCTTTTTTCCCCTCGCAACAATCGCGAACCCCGTCGACTTTCTGGTCGAGCAGCCGTCGACGAAATTTTCGTCGTCGATTATTCCCCCGTCGCGATCGAGAGATTCTCGTCGCGACGAGACGAGACGCGTTTCGTTTCGTTTCGTTTCGATCGAATATGGAACACACTGCGTTGCGTATCGAATTGCGCTCGACCGAAGACCGAAAGTCCCGTGCGTTTCATCGATACCGTTCTCACGTGGGCTTACCGGTGAAGAGTATCCGATCGATCTTCGAGCGTCACTGTAGCGGCAGTCATGGCATCGTCGCGTTCGCTGGCTACTATTCACAGAGCAGCGACCGATCGCCAGCGGAATATCAACACCGGGAATCAAACGCTTTTAACGAACGCTGCTGCCACCGCCGCCGCTCCGCTCCAATTTCGATCACCTACATCGCGCACAGCCGTATCAACGAAACGCTATCGATCATGTTTCTCTTGACGAGCGGACGAAGATCGATCCCGACCGCTAACCACCGAGCCCCGCGTTTACACCGTTGTACTATCAGCCGACGAGCCGGCGTTACTTCGCGGAAATGTCGTGCGCGGATCAATGCTGGACGCGGCCGAAGCGGTATTTATATTTAACGGCATCCGCGCCGGTGAACCGCCTTTTGCGCCGGTTCGTCGCCGGCTATATCTGGTCGAAAACCGAACACCGACGAAACAGCGAACAGAGAGAAAGAGAAAGAGGGAAAGTGCCAACGATCGGAATCTCGCTCGCGGCGTTAAGATTTCAACGCGATAGTTGTACTTCTGTGTTGGTTCGCGGCGTAGTCCGAGCGTCGTCCCATCGTCCCCAAAAGTTTCCTCGACGGCGAAGGTGAGGAAAAGGGGGCGACAGGGGTTGAGATATATAGGCGGCAATTAGCAGGTGTTTGATTTTCGGCGACAAAGAGAAAGTTCTGTGCGCTTGCTATCGGAACGAGCATCTCAGAGCCGAAACGAGGAAGGCGATGGAGCGGAGGAGTCTCGCGATGAACGCGAGAGAATCAAGGGGCTGGCGGCGGTAGGACACACCGGAGATGGGGGTGGCGCGGGGGGAGGCTTGCGCGAGGATAGAGGCAACCGAGAAGGAAGGAGGTGAACGACGGACGAGAGGGGAATAGGGCAAGTAGAAAGGACGAGGGTGTCCGCGGGGGTGGATGAAAGGACGCTTACCAGCTACTACCTATTGATCGCCAATTCTTTTTCTCTTGTTGCATATTAGGCGCACTCTGCGTCCTCTCTCTTTCTCTCGGCGGCACGGTCTCTCCCACCCCCTCGGCGGTGTAGAGCGCGCGAATCCGCCCCTATAGCTACCCTCCGACCACCCTGCGCTCCTCTTCCTCTTGCTCTTGCTCCTACCCCCCGAACCACCCCCGTCCTCCTCCCCCCTTCCTACCCTTTTGCCCATATCGCGTCACCGCGCGAGAGTGCGAGCCACCCCTACCACCGCCTTCCTCTACCTACACCGTCGGCCCTGACGTTCTTCTTACCGGCAATGTTTCATTTCGAGTAGCAGTACCCTTTCTCTTTCGGGGTGGGGCCGGCACCCTTTGCCTTTTCCACGCAGGTGTCGCGATCCTCTCCTCTCGACGAAAGTATACACAGGCTGTCCGTCCGCTCCCTTCCCGCGTCCCGCTTCCCGCGAAAGGGAACGCACAGTCTGGCGCAATGGATCCTTTTCCACTTGCGATACACGACGACGAGCGGAGCGCCTATGCACGAGCACCCACATACCTGTACATATGTAGAACTCTGCGGGAATCCGATGCGAGATCGAACGATCGATTATCTCCGAATTTTCTTATCTGACAAGAGAGAAACAAAATGATCAATGAAGAATTTTTTTTGGTGACTGTTCCAGGTGACGCTGAACCGGTTGCGATCTTCGTAAGGCGATCTCGAGGACTCGAACTCGCGAGAACTCGGACCGGAGGACACGGAAGTGGAAGGACTCGGGAAGATTTGCTGGCGTCGGCAACAGACTGCACTCTCGCACCGGTCAGGGCGCAAGCGTGCACGTGTGTTGTGCGTTCCCGTGGCGTAAGCCTGTCTCAGCACGAGGGAGTAGTCGTTTCTCGGCGTTCGCATCCCTACCCCGACAGCATCGCCGCCGTTGCCGCCACCGTTATCGCCACCGCCACCGCCACCGCTATCGCTATCGCCACCGTCACCGTCGCTGCCGTCGGCTCGCCATCCCTCCGACGCTCGCAAACGCGAACAAGCGCCGCCGCAGCCGACGTAACGACGCCGGCGAGGACGACGACGACAACGACGACGACGACGACGGCGACCGCGACGACGACGACGACGACAACAACAACGACGACGAACGCCACGAGAGCCGAACGAACGAGGAGAAGGCGGGGGACGAAGACAAGGACGAGGACGAGAAGGATAACGACCACGACCACCACCAAAACCAAGACCAAGACCTCCGCGACGAGGAGGGTCGCCGGCATCATCGGGCTCCCACCGTCATCGGCTCCCGACGATTTGACTCGTTCCTGGCGCGCGCTACGTCACGCGTGACGTCGCAACCGGCGCGCACGTTAGAGCGTCAGTGTGCACACACACGCTACTTTGCCCCCTCGCGTCCTCACCGCTTTCGCGTTCGAGAACGCAACGCATTCGAGGCGCTTGTTAAACGACAGAGAAACCCGGACAAAAGTACGACGAACGCAGCCGGGAGGGGGACATCGAGAAAGCCGGTCAACCGAGGGAAGAAAGAAGAGGACGAGCAAGGGGCGGGGGAGCGAGAGGACGAGGACGAGGACGACAACGGCGACGACGACGACGACGACGAGGACGGAGGACGGCCGGTGGCGGAGGGGGTGGATATCCACGCGGGAACACGAGGCAGGCGCACCCGGCCGGCACGCGCACACACACATTCTAAGATGTGATTTCAAAAATGGCGGATTGCCCCTATGCCCGCTGCATACAGGAACGCAAACACATCCGACGGGAGCTGCTGCGATGGACAAAGAATATGGTCTTCGTAGTCGGTGAGTTGAAACGCGCGCCTTCGTGCGACTCACGGTACCTTTCTAGGCCGTGCGTACCATGGTTTTCCGTACCGGAGCAAACAAGGACGAGCGACGCCGTTCGTTTAACGACCGCCGCTCGTTTTTAGACTCCGGCTTTAACTACGGCGACGAACCCTCCGTTCGACGCGTCTACCAGACGAGACCGGACGAAACGCATTTTTCAAATGCTGTCGTCGCGGCAACGCGAACCCCCGAAATGATCACCCTCGAAATTGCATATAGGCGAACCATAGATTTATTATAGCTTCGATCCATATGCACCGTACGCGAACCACATACACACGCCGTTCCCCGCGTGGCGGAGCGCCGAATACGCGTCTAGGATACGCGTATAAATGCAGGAGCGCGAGCACAGTGTCCGCTTGTAGGTGTGCACGAAAGATAGGCAGAGAGAGAAAGAAAGAGAGCGGTAGAGATAGAAATAGAGAAAGAGAGGGTAGGTCGGCGAGAGGATGAGGGTTGGAAACGAGAGAGAGATATAGGGGTCAGGGAGGGAGAGGGAGAAGGAGAGACAGAGGCAGAGAGAGAGAGAGAGCGAGAGAGAGAGAGAGAGAGAGAGAGCGAGAGAGAGAGAGAGGAGCAACGCCGGTGGTGAGACCTGTTGCGAACCGAAACGCCGAATCCTGGTTGACTGTGAGCCAGGCGTGACTCCTACTCGTGTCCGTACGTTCAACAGGGTGGTTGCATGCTGTCGAGAAACATAGCGATATTTCGCGCGTGTACCTCTTTCTATGCATTGGTAAATTTTACGATCCTCGCCTCTCTCTCTCTCTCTCTCTCTCTCTCTCCGTGCACTTTCCACGGACTATTTTCGCTGTTGCCGTTTCCGTTGCCGTCGCAGCTGCGAACGATACGATGAATCCCGTGGACTCTCTCGCCCGTACAGCGATGCTCGACGATAAAGAGACAACAGAGGCAATCTTTTTGGACGGGAGACAATTAACGATCGCGAGAATAAGATCGTTTCTTTGTTCCCCGGTGTTGCGGGAAGAATCTCGGAAGGTTGGAAAAATTTCGTTCATCGATCGGGTCGCGCCTCGCGGTTAGGTTCACCGGCGAAAATTGCTCGGGAAGAAAGATTAATAGTAAAATCGGGTTCGCATACCAACTTGTTACCCTTCCGCACCCTTAATACGCCGGCGCCTCTACCCCTATCGTCGTCGCCGCCGCCGCACCACCACCACCACCACCGCCGGCAACCACCACCACGAACGCACCGGAGTCGTACACACGGGAGTCAAGCGCGCAGAGAATACTGCACAAGCTGCGTGCCTTGACCACAGACAACCAAGCTATCCCGGCCGCCGCCCGAAACCTTCTTTTCTTCTTCTTACTGCCTCCCTTCGTCCTTCTCCCTCTTTCCTGTTCGCGGATCCACATCCCTCTGTTGCCCGCTCGTCGCTTACACCCCCACCATTGTCCTCCCACTGCCCCTGCACTCTCTCTCTCTCTCTCTTTCTTCCTCTCTCTTACACTCCCTCCTCCCTTCTTCTCCGCCTTCGGGTTAGTCCGTCAAGAGAAGAGAGTTCTCTGCTACTCGTAGAAGGCGCGTTTCCACGCGCGCTGCTGTTGCGTGCACTCGCCGTTACGTTTCTTCCTCCACTTTCGTAATCTCACCCTTCGTCCCGCCGCCTCTTCTTCATCCCCCACTCGGGCCATCCCCTTTCCGTTACCTTGGTCCGCCGCCCCCGTTCGTCCTCCTGTACCCCTGCCCCCTCGAGTCCTCCGTCAGCCTCGCCTCGCCTCGCCTCGCCTCGTCTCGCCTCCTCCTGCCTCTCGCTCCGGCACGTTCGCGTCTCTCCTCATTTCGGAACGCAGCTGCCGCTGGTGGTCGAGAAATTTTCGCGAGTCCTTCCACCCTCCCCCCTCCCCCCCTTCCCCCGGTTTCCGCCACCTCAAGACCCTTCCCCATTTCCTCGTTGCCCGCCCCCGTCCTTCGATTTCCTCTCCCGGAACCCCCGGTGTTCCTACTACGTTTTTTCCTCGCGATCGGTTCTCCTACTCTGCCGCTGCCGGCGAAGATTCTAAAAAGGAAGGTGGTAGTGGCTGCCGGTACGCTCTACTCCCCCCCGAGAAAAGGAGGCAAGGAGAAAAGGAGAAAGAGAAAGCGGAAACGGAACGGCCGGTGTGTACGGGAAGGGAACGAGCGAGAAGAGGAGACGGCCCCGAGTATTAGTCGCGTGTGTGCGCTAGAGACCTCCGCCACCGCCGCCGGTGGTGCGCTACTCCTCTCGAGACTTCCATGATCTTCGGAGATCGACCAGTACGCGTTCGAGAAACGGTGACGGAGGGTAGCAGAGAGAGCGAGCCTTGAAATCGAGCCTCGAGCCTCGAGTCTCGCACCTCGACTGTCGAGTGGTGGCTCGGTCTCATCGGCGCCAGAGAAAGAGACAAACAGAGCGAAAGAGAGAAAGAGAGAAAGAGAGTAAGAGCAGTGCCAGTTTAACGGTGGTGGCGCAACAACGTGGCTTCGAAGTCCTGTGTGCCCTGTGTGTGACCCGATGATCAACCTCCACCGGATCTGTCTAGTGTCGCGGTCACAGTGTCCGTATGGTGTTGTTCCTTGAAGAGAGTAGTCGTAGTCTCTCGTGTCGGGATGTGATTCGTCCGCGGCGAAAACGGATCGGCGACCGCCCCGTTCTGGCGACGCATCCGGCCACTGGCATCGCGACCTGTTACGTTGCACGTGTTGCACGCGAGATGATCGATATCGGCCGCGCGGGATTTTTCCAAATTTCCGAGTGCGAGAAGCCCCCGCGCGTCACGTAATCCTCTCTCGCCGGTGGATTATTTGCACGCGTAATCCTCAGCGAGATCGGTGCGTGCGTGCGTGCGTGTCGCGATCATGGAACAACCGGACTCGCCGGCGAACCGATGCCACCACCGGTTCTTCCCATCGCAGTCCACGCTGTCCCATGGAAGCTTCGACTCGCGCTGCGAGTCCTGGCAGTAGCGATGCCTGCGCGCATCATCGTCAAACCGATAAGGGAAATTAGCGGGAGCGACAAGACGTAAACGCAGAGTACGTATACTCCGTACAGTACGTGTGATCTCTACAGTGTGTCTACGTGCGCTTATTGTCGGGTACAGTGTTGTCGGGGTGTCGCGCTGCTGCCACGCTTTCGAAAATCCTGCGCGTCCACGTGCCCGACCGAGAGCGCAACACTCTCAGCTGACTCGGTGGCGAAACGGTGCTCGAAACGAATCTAGTCTCGATGAACGGAAAATTATCGTCGATGATCGAGACAGTGTTAGAAAGAGAAAAAGAAATAGAGAGAGAGAGAGAGAGAGAGAAAGAACGCGCATAGTTTAAAAGTTGGAAGAAAAGAGTCCTGCTCCATCGGCGGGCGCATCTCCCAAGATAAACGAACACTTCGCAAAGTACATTTTTCCGCTCTTTTCCCCATTGTGCACTCACACCCCTCGTTCCGCGGAAACGCTCGCCTCTAAGACGCAAGGGAAGAGCCGGGCCCGGTGGCGAGGGGCCGAGAGGACGGGGAGGAGGAATGTTCGGGTGGGTGCAGTTACTGCTGATCGTTAAAAGGCGCATAAAAAAGGTCGTAAGAGAGAGGGAGAGCGAGAGAGCTCGCTGGAAAAAGAGAGAGGAAAAAAGCGAGCGAGAGAGAGGAGGGGGGGGGTAAGGGCGAGAGGAAGCAGCGCGAGAAGTAACAATAAAAATTCGTGGGCATTCGTGTTTCGTCGTCGGGGTAGGAGCGAAGAGACGTGTGGGGTGAAACGGCGGCGGCGGCGGCGTCGGCGGCGTGGCGAGAGGAGAAGCCGAAGCCGTCGTAGCCGAAGGAGAAGGTGGAAAAGTACGGTGGCGAGGGTGTCGAGGGACGCGGAGGGGTGCGGACCGAGGGACCAAGGGGCGGAAGAGTGTCGAGGGGCAAGGAAGGGAAGGGAAGGAAAGAGAAAGAGAAAGAGGCGAGAGGGTGCAGCGGCGGGTGACGGTGCAGGCGCATCGTGGGCGGCGGGTCGCGGGCCGAGGGGGTAGCGAACCGGAGGATGGGTATGGCGGAGCAGGGTGCGTAATGAAACGATATTGAGTAGCCGTGGTAGGGAGGCTCGCGGCGAAGGGTGGGGGCCGTCTTCAGCCCTCTCCGTCGATTGACCTCGCTTCGACGAGGCGAGGCTTGCCGAGAACTCACGGCGAGAGGGGTTGAGGGGCGCGAGCCAGCGAGACGAGGGCGAAACGAGGGTGGGGGCGAGTGGCACACAGGGGCGGACGCGACAAGAACGGTGCCTCGGTGGGGGCGAAATGCCGAGCGATCCTCTGCGTGGTCTACCGGGAGGAACGAGGAGCGAGAGCCACCGTGGGAGGAAGGGAGGCCAAAGTTAAATTGTCGAAAATTACGCGACACCTTCTTTTTGTCTTCGCCGCGACCCTCCGACGCCTCGGTGTATACGCCTCCCGAAAAAACTTCAAAGCCTTCAAAGAGTGTACGTTGGCGGTCTCGAGTGCGCGATACAATGACGCGGGTACGAGAGCCACCGGCGGGTACGAGATTTTCCGGTTACCCTTCGCGAACGACTCGATGCCATAGTTGAGAGTTTACCGGTTGACACGCAGGCGGTACGAAAATATAGAAACATCTCCGAAATTACCCGCTCCCGAAAAACTTGCAAGGGAAGTTTCCCAAACGAGCAATCAGATTTCAAAAGATTATTGTGGGAAGATACGGTACTCGTATCGCTTCGCTTGTTCCATCACGGAATTTTTTTCAATCTAATTACTCGTCTGTCAAACTTCATCTGTCAGCACCGTGACCGATTCGTGTGACCGTTTAATGAGGGTAACGTGGGTGGTTTCTACCCATGTGTCTGTGCACCAGCCACGTCCATAATATTTTCGGCCAATCAGCGGATGACTGTGCCAACTCCCGAGCTCGCTACGATAGGAGAATGGAATCGGGAAAGCAGCGAGAAAACGCGAGGCGAGAATATTTTTTGGTTGACGAGGCGACGGAACGATGGAAAGAGTACGAATCGCAAACTTTGACGAGCATAAATATTCCAACGTGTATTTTTCGTTCAGCTGAATAGCGGGACCCCGGTATCGCGTGTAAACAATTTGGAAAATTAATAACGAACCGCATCCGTGCTGGTTTTTTAAAACGCGGAAAATGAGTTAACGTCCGGATGGAAGCGCATAATAATCTATTAAACGATCGCGCGGCCTGTCAGATAATTATCAGGCTTGACAGAAATTAATATCAACGAACGATATTAACGATCGGTCTTCTTGTAAAATATAACACACAGGCGTGTCGCGACGAGCAGTCGCTGGGCTGCGTTAGTTGTAAAATTCATATCGGACACCGGTAATTTTGTCCCCTTTTGTACTTGACAAATTATTTCTGCCACGAGGCAAGCCCTTTTTCGTTTTATCAGCCGTGCGCGCCCGCGAATTACACGTTTCACGTATTATTTAACCTCGTGCGCTTTGAACGCGTCGTCAACTTTTCGCGCTAGATAGTTTTCGAGCCCTTTGATATCGAATTTCTGTCCGGTATATTCCGATTAAATTTGATAATTAAAAAGAAACAGAAAATCCCGGTGAAAATGGTATTTTCAGCCGCGATAAAGTTGCTTTTTTCTTTGACGCGCGTGCCACTCGGAAAACAAACTGTCTCCCCTTTCAATTTGCACTTTGCACGCCATTTTGGATAACGCATTCGAGTCATAAATTTCGAGACTCTTACGAACACTACACCGCTAAACGGTTCGCTTTAAATCCTATCCTGTGCTGCTCCGGCAGAGTAGATGCGTCGTTGTTTACGTTACAATGATAAAAACCGATTTAACAACAGTCGAGTGTTGCACTCGGTGGGACAAAATGACCCTACATTCATCCAGCGGAGCTCGATAAATAAACTGCGGATGTTTATGCATATCCGCGTGTCCATAAAAATCATTTACCAAAGAGGCAATTACGCGGACATTTAACTCCTATATCAAACGGTCCAACAAGTCCCGAATAATGGAAAAAATCTCGATAAACTCTCCACCATATTCGCGTTCATACATTATTATTATTCGTTAAACCATCCGAACGAGCAATTCTGTCCGAAAAGAATCAACATGGCTACCACCCCCGCTCCTGTCGACTTGTTGCGACGACCTAAGTTTGCTGAGTAATTATGCGAGCAAGCATTGCGTAATAATTAACGAACGCGCTAATTAATTTGAAAATCTTACGCTTCTTCCCGCTGGCAGTGCCGTCTTGGATTAATTTTAACGCGTCATCTTTCGATTTTCATGTTCCAACGAACGCTCTAAATTGTTCTAAGCTGAAACCGCGGGACACCACGTAACATCGGAAATATATCGACAAATGAGGTTATGAACTAA
The DNA here is from genome assembly GCF_050948215.1 of Halictus rubicundus. Taxonomy (NCBI): domain Eukaryota; kingdom Metazoa; phylum Arthropoda; class Insecta; order Hymenoptera; family Halictidae; genus Halictus; species Halictus rubicundus. Next base: position 12,979,982 of record NC_135158.1, read on the forward strand.
CCAAAAACAGAGTTGAGAACTTACCACTGCTGCTTACGGAATCGCTTCTACGGAATCAGGATGATCGAATTGGTATCATCGAATCTGAAATCGACGATAGGGATCGGCAAACAGCTTCCGCGAACCGCCAGCTGACTCCGTGTGGTCCACTTTCCGAGTTACGTTACTCCTGCAACAGAACGAGTACGCGATTAGATTCGCCGTACATTTAAGTCTCAAAATTGGTAGAATATCGTGATCTCAACGAGATAATTACCCTCAATTCAACTATTTTTGTCGTCTCCTCGTGCAGCACGTATTGACACGACACCTTTGTCTTCAGTTCTGCGCATATTCACCGCTTGTGTCGCTTTGGATCCTATTTTCAAAAAGTGCGCGAAGTTCAAAGTACCTATAATTATTTCCAGGAAAATACCAGAAGTAATCTACAATCGATCTATTAAGATTAATATGCGACATGAAAGAACATTTTACAAGCTACAAGGCGACGTATCCCACAGATAAATTGTATCAGTTGAAACACTCGAAAAATTGGTTAAGAAGTCGTATGTCTATGGGAAATACTATGATCAATGTCGTCGACTTCCGATAGGTGGGCTTTAGCGTTCTGGTCGCCATTGATCGAGATCTGAATTTTCCACAGGTCATTCTTGACATTAGTATTGTTTTCGCGGTAAACTCGGTGTATGGTATCGGTGCATCAAGAAAAGTGAGGTTATGTGTGGTTAGGTTTTTTGTGACAACAGTTCGTGTAGCGGGCAAAGTTTTTAACATATTTTAGCCGGAACCAGCGACTGTTTTTGTGCAATATTTCGCGAATTGTTCGTGCCGTGCGTTTAAAATATGCAAGCGCCTATCTTTCGCGAATTTATCGGTAAAATTATCAGTTCGAAGGACGCGGATTGTCGCGAAACTGTTTCGGTCTTTTTTCACTGTGTTCATCAGGGTAAGTGATCGCATTCGTTGGTTGTTAAACTATTGAACAATTATTCTGCCTGACTGTAACACCAATAATTATTACTGGTGAAACGATTATTATTTACAACATACAAGTAAAAACGAATGTACATTTAAACACGTAGAAGGAAATATTTAACACTTAAGATACCAGACGGTATGTAATTACTATGCTGTATCTGGCAGAAGCTTGTACTTTGTTTAAAAATGATAATTTGTCAAGACCTGTTAGTAGATTGTATCGTTGTAGATAATTTTTTATTCTACTCTCAGTTGTCTACTTCTAATGTTCGAGTAATTGTCAGCAGATAAAGTGATAGGTAAAAGGCCGGAATTATTGTCACGACGACTGGCCTTGAATAAAACGACGAAAACTGAGACTGGGACTAAAAACTAACAAAAAATTGAAAACCAATAAAAAACGGAAAGAAATAAAAACTATAATCGAACAAAATCGAAGGATAAATGTGAACGAAGGGAAAACGAGGGTGCGGGTGATGTCTCAACGCGATTATGGCGCGAATTCAGAATGGCCGATTTCAAATCTCTTATTCTCTTTACGAAGACGCTCTTGAAATATAAACTGTATTTCAAATTGTATTGTCTCGATGAAGAAAGTCGGTTATTTTTAGCAGAACGGTAATTGTAAGCGTAACTTTCGATAATTGTTCGTTTTCTTATTTATTCGGGCCGAACACTGTCGTAAAACCGGCGGCTCTGTAAACGATATTTTAATTGCGTTTACGACGAACCAACTCGGACCGTTATCATTTCCATTTAATTATGTACGCGGCCGAGAATTTGCCCGGTTAACACGTTAAAGTAATGAAACTTTGAGCTACGGGGCGCGGAGGCGTGCGGATAGAAGCACCTGAAAATCCGTAAAACGAGTATTACTAAAATGGTACGTTAAATTGGCACGCGTTACACCGGAGAACCGTGGAGAGAGGGAACGAACGGTAAACGAAAGTCATGCATAATAGAATAAATATATAGTTCGCGTTTTTACGTAGTTCCGCAAATCCACTGGCGAAAAAAAAAAACTGGGAAAGAGAGCGCGAGAGAGGTTAATCCGATGATGAACGTCGACTATCTGTTGCGTTTTAATCTGTCCTTTTTTGATCGCCGTCCGAATTTCATCCGCGCAAAGCTCCACTTCACCACCACGTCGAAACGAAGATATTAGCCGTCGGGAGTGTTGGTCGAAAACTCGTTTCCACCATTACCAGACACGTGCACTCCTGTTTGCATACACATGTCGTTGAAAACGTCGCTCTTTTCTGGATCACTACCTTCTCCTCTTTTCCCTCTATTCATCTTCAAATATTACGATTATCAGAGCGTCGTGCATTGTTCCCCGTTTCCCAAAAATTGGCCATTCTTACAGGATTCATTCGCAAGGTCAATCCTTCGCTAAAAGTATTTTTTATTTCGACTTGAAATGATTATTGTGTCCTTACAATGCTCAATAATCTTATGCTAGATTCAGCTATGTTTATACGACTGGATTATTTTTATTTAACAGGACGAACAGAATTTCTCTGTCGCAAAGGGGTGGACCATAAATTTGAATAGTTCATTGAACAATTAAACGCGGAGGAACGGATGTGCAGAAATATTTTTGACTGACGATGTTCCGGAGTACCTTGTTCTGCAGGGAAAAGTAACTATGGGGCAGTGACAATCTAGTCAAATAGGGGACTGAGTTTTCCGGTCGTGGGCAGTTACCTAGAATCCTCGGACGACCGCCCATTCCACTTGTGTGGGGATGAACTGCACCCTTAACGGGGCCTGCAGGGGTGCTGAGTTCAAGGAGGTCGCTCAGCAGACCTTCCGATCGTCTGGAGGTTTACGATGCCTATAATTCAGTGGCCTAAGTCGAACGTTGATTAGACAGTGGCGGAATCTACCACTTGCCCACAGCACTTTAGCAACCACTAACAGCACTGCGTTTATAAGGAGCTCAATCATTTTCTGCGAATAATAATCTTGGGAAGACTTCTTAGATGTTGGATCTAGCTTGAAGTACGTTGTTGGGATCATGAGTAGACGTTTGTGGCAAAGATGCGTAAATGCATTTCGAAACAAGAGTTACTTGGAACTGTTTCAAATAATTGCTATCTGGTTGCTGTCTCTTGAAATAGAGACAATGTTTATTTTGCATAAAGATCCGCGGTCTATTTATCGCTTTATGTTATTCGTGTGCTAAGATCCGCGTGCTTAACATTGATAGTACTCGATAGGAGGTAAATTTTGAAAAACGGTGCATCTGCATGGTAGCGCGGCCATTTATTTTGGATCGGCAAGTAGCAGAGTCTGGTCCTCGGTCTTTGTCGCTCCCTCGCCCGTATCTGGTCGCATCTTTGGTGGAAGCGATTCGTGTCCAACATACGTATCACCGCGAGGTTCCCTTCTAACCGGCTCGGCTCTTAGCTAGCATATTTCGCAGTCTCGTCGAGCACAAAGTTGGCATTCAGGTATCTCTGAACATCTCGCAGTGGAGAGATACTGTTCGGCTCGGAAGGCGGAAACGAATCGTCGCCGACGACGGAGCTCACGTTCGTCGAAATAATACCGGAAAAAGGATGCTAAGGTCCCAGATATCTGAACGCGGCTGTGCGCCGATGTCCTTCGCGCTTCCGGCCATGCGACGCGACGTCGCAGTTCTGCATTCCAATTCGTCAATGTCAGTTCTTTGTCAACGATGAATTTAACGTAGCCCGGAGAGGACGCGTTGCGACGATCTTCCCGCGGGTAACACTAGACAACGAAGAACGATAAATGGGTCACAAGACGACTGCGCTTTGCGCCTCGGTGTCCGATTACCGCTTACATCGCTCGGCCAGCTAAAATACGACCGAAGTACTTACATATCCCTACGCGCGTTCCTCTGATAACGCCACCGGAGATCTCTCTCGGTTTGCTCGGTCGTTTTTGGCTCTGCTCCGCGGATTCGAAAGTCGCGGTCCCTTTTTGACCGGGTTCGGGTTCGGGTTCGTGGGAACCCGCGTCGCTGTTCCCGATCGGCGAACAAAAACGAGGCACGCTCGCCGGATCGAACTATTTATCGTCGCTTATCTGGCCGGCAGGATCGCGATAGAATAATCCCGTTAAGCTTCGGATCGCCTCGGCGAGCCGGTGGAAGTCCGCGCGCGATTCTTGAAATTTCCAGGCTCCGTGTTCAACCAGCTCCGGCGAGCGCGGAGCGGAGAGGAGCGGCGCGGCCCGTGGCTGCAATTTCACATTGTTCCAGTATATTATTTCATTGCACGATATCGCTCCATTAGTTCGACCCGAGCAGTGATTCCCGAGGTCATTATACCAGTGGAGAATCGTCGGGAAAGAGTGAGCGCGGGCAAGGAGAGACGGTGGAGAGGCGAAGGAGACAAAGAGAGAGGTCGACGAAGAGAGAAAGAGAGAGAGAGAGAGAGAGAGAAAGAGAGTGTGAAAGAGAACTAGACAAGGAGAGGGAAAGAACGTGAAAGAGAGACATGGACAGGGAAAGAGAGAGAAGGAGAAGGAGAGGCACGAAGAAGAATGGTCCGCGAGGTCAGCCCACGTTCGTACATATTCTCACGTAGATCTGTGTACGTACCGACGCGTGCACACCTTGACGAACATTGTTGAAGAAAAAGAAGCGGGCTCGACGGTAATACATCGACTGCCTAGCGGGTCGGTACCGCCGCGACGGGATGACTGTTCGAACGAATGGAAAGGGCCGAAGGACAAAGACCGAGGGACCAGAAATTTCGGCAGCTGGTACTTTTCGGCCTGGCATTGCTTTCAACGAGAGCTCGCGCATTGTTTGTTCCGGCGAGCGCTTTTGTGACCGCCGATCGGCTGGCTGGATTTTCCTCGCTCTCCTCGGTGGCTCTCTCGATCGATTCGGGCCACGAGAGATCGATCAAAAGACTAATCTCTCTCTCTCTCTCCCTCTCTCTCTCTCTGTCGGCAAACCCGAGAACCGATCCTGTCGACAGAGATGCAAAGAAACACGCGGCCGCGCGCGAAAACGGATGCACGCGAGGTCTCCGCGTCTGTCTGCGCAGCGTTTCGTTAATAATATTCGCGAGGCGCGAATATTATCGGTGGAATTAACGAATAACCTTCGGGGACTCTATCTTTGGCAAGCATCGTTTCGAGATCTTAATGAGGCACGGCCTGGGTTCCATGCCTTGTTGAGAGACAAGCAACGCTCGAAGGATTTCGACATCCATCTCTCGCGCGCGTTCTCTGTCGTTCGTTCGTTCGCTCGCCGCGAAAACGACCGGCCGATCTCTCGCCGGTGAATGGGAATCTCGCGATCGCGTAACAAAGCGACGCCGATAGTAACTGTCGACTAGGCGGCTATTTAGAGAGATTTTTTCCACGACGCCGCCAACGAGTCCTCGAACCGACGAAAATAATACACGGCTTCGCGTTAATCGCGTAAACCGGTTGTCCGTGAACGGTCTTCCTTCCTTCGCGGATCCGTGTTACCGTGCTACCGGTAAACCGATAGATCGAAGCTCCTTTTATTCAGCAAACCGATATCTTTATTTTCAATCTCTCTTTCTCTCTCTGTCTCTCTCTCTTACAGTATAAGAATCACACTCGCGATAAAGCTTTCGAACAGAACCTTCTAATTAACGTTGCTAATAGACTGCGAATTTGATGCATTTCTGGACGAACACTCCAAAAGAATTTAGTAATATTGATTATCTGCGACTTATTGAAACTGTTGCCGTAAGAAACGTATTTTCTCTAACCTCCACTTCGTGCGATCGACTCAGACAATTTCTGTTTCACATAAAAACCCTATAAACCGAAACAAAATTCTATTGTTGTCGACGTATAGCCATCGCAGACTGCATAGGCGTAAAACTTCGCGACAAATAAGTTCTAATCAACCACCAAATAAATCGTTAATCATGCTATAGGGTTAAGCTTCTCCACGTGTCTCTGGAACCGCGAATTACGCTCGTTTAGGAAGGAAAGATCGAATGGTAGAATAACGAGCGTGTTTAATTAGAGGTTGCGAAGGAGAAATGAAAAACGGTTGTGGGCCGTGTGCAATGCCCGATGAAGACACGGCCGGCGGAGTCATCGATGGGTATCGTTGCTCCGTTTTCGTTTTTGAGGGTGTACGAAAGAGTGGAATCGAAATCGGGCGGCACGGCGCGGCGTGCCCCCGATGAGAAACAGAGAGGGGATTTTCGAAACTCGGACGCGCTCGGCGACCTCGCGTCCGAAAGCGTGGGTTTCGTCTGCGGCGAAACAGGGAACGGTTATCGCAATTATTTCGTTATTATCGTCCTGAAGGCTTAGAGCGGTGGCGGCGGCGGTGCGCGCGCGGTGCAGAGGCGAATCGCAAGCGAGTTTCGGACAAAGGATAGCCTTGTGCGTCGTGAGAGCCAGCTGCGGCCCCACCATGCCCGACCACCCATTTCCTAACCTTCTACTCTCGTCTAAACCGGATTGCCATTGGTCGAAACGGGCCGACGATTAGTGACGGGACCAAGGGAATAGCACCAAGAGACGTAGGACCGTGGAAGAGGGGAGGGGGACAGCGATCGAGGGTCTAGTGAGAGAGAGAGAGGGGGGTGGGGACACACGGGAGACGAGGGGAAATATAGCGCGAGCGCGCACGGATCTAAAATTGCGGCTCCGCCATTGGCTGGATGGGCCCCGAGGCCATTCGATTTAGAATTGAAGAATGGTGCCGCTATATCCTCGGCTCGCGGAGGACGCCCGTGGAAAGTAGATTCTCTCCTTCGTTTCTCTCTCGAATCTTCCTCATTTTGATTCCCGATTTATCAAGAGAACGACCAACACGACCGCCCCGGGGACTTCCGGAAAATTTTTCCGCGCCGCCGTCACCGCGATCCCGCTTGTTATTATTCTGGAACACGTAGATAGTTGGCCGTCGTCGTTCGATCCCGCTGGAAACTTCACTTCCAGTTAAAGGCGAGCTCTCCCTGTTCTCTCTCTCTCTCTCCCTCTCTTCCTCTTTTCATCTCGGTTTCTCTGGTTGGCCGAATGGCCCGGCATTATTGGTTTTTTGGAGCAATCGTCGGTCTACGACGACGACCACGACCAAGACGACGACGACGACGGCGACAACGACGATGGTGTTGGTTGCGCGCGAACCAATTTAATCGCGGCGAAAATCCGAAAGGAGGAGGGATAATCGTTTTATAAGGCGGGAGGAGAGGCTCCTGGTGCCAAGTCCGCGTCATTGGCTTAATCCCGGGCGTGGTCATCCGCCCTACTTCTTCCTCTTCTTAAATGGCACGCGAGATAAGATTGGTTCGGCACCTCCTGCCTGGAATTTCATCCAAAGGTGCGCCCCGCGCTCCGTGCCGTCTAATTACTTCTGGAATCGATCAAGGACTCCGGAGAGACGAGAGGCTCGCGGCGAATATCCAACCTCCGAGAGAATCCTCTCGTCCTTTGGAAGAAGAAGCGGTCACGGAAAATGTCAAGCAGCCGCCACCGCCGCCAGAGTCTCAAGTCTCTGGTCCGACCGTACGACCGTATAGAACGCGATACGCGACACACATTTCTCGTGACTCGGATTTTTCTGATTGGCCAGGTTAATCGGCGGAAACCATGAAAAATTCCTGTCTCTGTTAATTATACATTATCAACCAGAAACGGAACGGTTTCAGCGGCTTTTGGGGTCGCAGAATCTAATTCTGGCATTACTTGCTTGCTAGAATAAGAAACTGTCTTTACAAATGTTTATCAAGCTATAGCAGGAGGCAGAAACATCAAAGTTTTTGTTAGTAGAAACGGATAAATCCCCGTACTACAACAATCCGTTAAGATACTTCGAAATACCTGACTGTTATTAATTTTAAAAATGAGATCAGATCTGTCCTCTTCAGCCTATCCCAATCAGGTATTAGTTATATTATTCGTGAGACGAAAATTTCGATTTCATCCCACCCATTTTATACATAGAAATGGCCGACTGTGCGGTGATGCTCCGGTCGAATCCACTCGTCTCCGACCGGTCTCGGTTCGATTCGATTCAACTCGATCCGACTCGACGCGAGTTTACGTCATTCGGGAACGCCTTGCAAAAGACACGCGGCCTCTCGTGCCGTTGCAACGTGGTGCATAGCGCGGAGCAACACACCGCGGCATCGTGTCTCGAGCGGTGTTTCTCTTTCTTCACTCGGCTGGCTGTACCGTTGCATTTTGCTGGGAGATACGTTCATTCATTTGGAAATCCGGATCCCGTGTTTCGCCGCCTACTCGCCGGAGAACTCGGTGAGAGGAAAAAGCGCGATTACTACCTTTCCAACCAGATTATTCTTCGGCGAGCCCATTGATTACATGCAAGGTCGTCGATGCTGCAACGCCTGCAACCGGCAGATGCAGACAGCGACAGGCTCTCCCGGTCGCGGTTAATCAGACCTTTGCAAGAAAAAGGGGAATCTTAACTCTCGCGCTGCTCCCTATCAAAGGTGCATCGATCGTGGCCTCTGCTCGATTCATCCTCCGTTAATTGTTTCTTCTACCGCCGACGTTTAGAGCGCGAATCGACCTCGCCTAATCGTCCGCAAGCAGCTTCCTCCGACGAAACCGATACTCCTCTCCGGACTCGACAAACTCCTGTCAAACGATTCGCTATAATTGCAACCCTATCTGTAAAGTCGAGACTATTTTTCTGCTTAGGCATCTTCTAAATTTTCGTCTGAATGAAAATGATATTTCAAAGTTGTTTGATAATTAGACTGCGGGTTCTTTGTGCAAATAGAAATTTCCTACGTCACTTAGAAATGTCCTCTTTATTTTCTTCGCCTTTGCTCAGTGTCGTCGATCGCACTTCGGTCGGCGGATGAATCAGTGTGCAGGATAAAGAAATTTCATCGTTTCCGGCATCCGTTTGTTCAGTTTCGTGCAGGCCAAGGCGTCGCGTTTTCGCTCGTATCGCAATAGTCGCGGAGCGGATGAGTTGGATTTGACGTCAGCGCGAAACGAAGCTAAATTTAACGCGGTCGGAGAAAAAAAGAATTTCGTGCAACGATCGCCTTATTCTGGACAGATTTTCATGACTCACTGCGCGCGCAGCCTTGAGGCTCAAGCGCGTTCTCGCGAGATGATGATTCGTGTAATTGCCGCGGTTCTCTCTTTCTCTCTCTCTCTCTCTCTCTCTCTCTCTGTCTCTCTGTCTCTCTGTCTCTCTTTCTCGGTACGTGTTCGATACCATTGCGAAGTTTGAGGTTTTCTGGACACACTCGAGCTCGGCTATTGTATTTCACGATTGCATTCGTTCGCGCAACGTCCGCTCCTCTTATCGATGAATTATTAAAATACGACGCGAGCCGAGGCGACGCGTGCTGGGACGTCGAAAGTCTTGAAAACACCGATTAACGGATCGGCCGGTCTTCGATGACGCTTCACGATGTTCGGGCACGATCGGGTAAACTGCTGTAATTACCCTAAGCACGCCCACTCGTGCCACGCGCTTGGTCACGTGTGTCGAAACTGCGCCGCGTCGCGCCGCTCCTAGCCGAAAACCATTTGTTAAACGTAGTAAACCGTCATGTACAAAAAGTGTGCACGATGCACAGACACAAACGATACCGAAGAACTGCCACGCGAATATTATTCGTAGATCAGTTTACTTGGCAACGAAGCTCTCACCTTACGCTATAATCTAGCTAATTTCGACAATGACAAATCGATATCCGGTGGCACTAATTTTATAACAATCATTTTGATCCAGTTCCATCGCGCCGGTCACCGTGTTAAACGATGTCTTCTATTACACGCGATAGCTACATTTCAAGCAGCTGTAAACAGAAGAACAATCCCATTAAGTTCCCGAGGATTTTCCTCGGCGTCTTCATGTTTCTGGCTCAAGTTAAGTCAACCCGTTCCTACTTAATTATGCGGATAAATTTCTAGACTCGAGTGTAAGGTGGAAGACAGCAGTAGAATTTGATACAGTGCCTGGATTGAAGCTGCATAGTTAAATCAGAAGCGAAATTCATAGCCGCTTTAGTGTCACCGACGACATTAGAAGAATCCTTCTCGACGGTGACGCAGGGTGATTCGATTCTAGATTCTGTTCCGCAAAGTTCGCGAAACTTCGGGGCGCAAAGAGCGCATTAAGAGTCCAAAGGATGGTTATTTGAGGCCGAGCTCTAATTGACTGTGGAGTTATTATGCATTTTGCTAGCAGCTGGCGCGGCTCGCAGGTTGTGAACCGGGGGTTTCGAGCGTGCTGGCCGCGACTCGAGCATAATGTACGTTTTTCTGACGGCATGGTTTTGCGTCGGGAGATCGAGTCCGCGTTTCCGCAAACCGGCATTATACCTGTGTTTGATAAGCTGCGTGGAACTAGAGCGTTTAAATAATGGTCGTTCAGATGGCGATGGACTAGCGCGATGTGGCGGGGGTTGCGGGGGGGGGGGCGAGGAGGAGGAGGAGGAGGAGGAGAAAGAGGCGGGGGAGGGTGTTCTCGCTGTTCGTTCGAAACGTTCGACAAACAATAATAATTTATTCAGATGTTTTTCATTGCGCGCGCTCCTTTCGTGGCCTAGCCTGCGTTAATTCAACGTGGCCGATCAATGTTAGTCGTGGCCGCTCGGTGACATTTTTTTCCCGCCGTCACCTGGAAATTCGTGCCGCCGCGAGCCGAGGCGAGGCGAGGCGAGGCGAGGCGAGGCGAGGCGCGGCGCCGTGCGTCGTCGTTCGTCAATAATCGATCCGGTACCCTCTTTCCCGTAACGCGCGACGGGATCATCGTCGCGCGGCTAGACGAGGCGAGATTCGCGAAAGAAACGAGAGGCGAGCGCAGAGGGAACAAGATGAGACCAGACAAAACGGGACGACACGAGACGAGACCTCCTTTTACCCTCTCGTCTTGTCATTTGGCCCGAAAAACTATTCCAGCGTTATTTGTTGGTTCGGGGCCATAATATGGTCGTCGGATTTGTCCTAAAGCCAGCTACACCATCCTCGGATGAATTAGTGATATTCTAAAATCAAAGTGACCTTGACTTTTTGGCGAGAAAACTTTTTTTCGAGGATTTTATACGTTCCAGCTTGGAAATGTCTAAATACTGATTCAGTTCTGTTCTAGAAACATTTTTGTGCTAGATTATCGGAAGTGGCTGAAAAATTGTAGCGAAGGGTGTTTGATGTTTTTATTATACTTGGGAAATATGAAAACAAGTTATACCATATTACGGCCAAGTCAACTGTGCGCATTAAATGTTGTTCATTTCGCTTTAGTTCCAAGAATGGACTTTTCGCCGCATTTTCGAATGAAATACCCCACTGTGCGGCGGCGCAGAGGCGGGACCGGAAGACGGGAATTCCGATCGCGCGCAGAATCGGTCGCATGGGTTATCTCTCGTGCGAATTGATTCGGACCGCGATTCAATCTGCGAATTCTTCGACGTCCAGGCCCTCGTCCCGGTTCTCGAGCAAACGACGCGACGACGGGTCGGGACGGGTAGAGGAGGACGGGTCGAACAGAGGATGGAATCGTGGCGTCGCGACGCCTCGCCTCGCCTCGCCTGGCCCAGCGTCCGCGAGAACACCGGGCTCGCTAGCTCGGCTTTAATCGGCACGATTGTCCTGCGCTGGCCGGACGACAAAATCAATCCCCGGTGAGAAACAAAGGCGGCCGCCATGAAAAATCGCCACCGCGCTCGATCTTCTCGCGCACGCGAAACCCACGCGCACATGCGAACGTATTTACGTACGTTCATCGGTTGGCATGTGCTCGCGGCACACGCGACGACCAAATGGCGTGACAGTTATGGTGCATTTGCGGGACGCGTGCCACCGTACCGGGTGTCTGCTTAGAATCAATTGCCGCGTTCCAAGTGGGACTCTGCGAGAAGCCTCTGCCACGGCCCAATTCCGCGTCCTCGGTCGCTACCTTTCCGACAAACCGCTTCTTCGTCGTTTCCATGCGCGACCGTTGACCATTCGGCGACGACGTCCGTCGCTTCTGCAAAATATTCCCTTTCGTGATCGTTTCAGAATTTTTAAAACTCTACGGTTCGTAGCCAAAGATTTTTCAATCTATTCAACCACTTGCCCCCCGGTAACGTCATCTAATAATTTGGGATTATAATGTAAAAGAGGATTTCTAGGATTACTTTTGGCAGACCATAAGTCGTTCAATGCACAAGCTGTGCAAGTCAAAAAGGTTGTCGCTTTCTGTAATTCCTCGGACAGAAAGCGTCGTGTTAAAGTAAAAAGTCGAAGAACAAGAAAGAAGTCGACTTTCTAGGTAGATTGAATTTGCAATTTCGAAAAATGCTTATAAATCAAGCACCCGTTTCTCTTGGTACGAAAACAAAAAATCTGGGAGTAAATTGACTTACACGCGTTGAACGGCTCAATTATTGCTGATCCTATTGCTGAGCCGGTAGGTAAAGCGTTAATTTTTCAGCAACCATCGGCAGCTGGCAAAATTGCTAAAACCTCCGTGGGTTTTCGTCGCCTCGCCTAACCGGCAGTTACGCTTGCCGCGCGTCACTACGATAACATTCAACTATTCGGCCTTTGGATAAGGCAAGCAGAAAAATTCCGTTATCGCCGCGTCTATCGCGCAGCCGGCTCTGGATCCGACGTTTCGGCCTCCGTGAACGTTTCGACCGTTCGGAGGATGATGCGATTTCCACGGTGAATCGAAATGTTGCTCGAATTCCCGGGGAAGGAAAACTGCAACGGATTACCGATTAGCAAACCGCGGTCGTAATAAAAACCCGTGGCGATTTCGGTGTGTCGCAATTTTCCGTTGCAACACGCTGCCAGATACTGGGTCGTGCGTGCTGCCCGCCACGCCGCGCCGTGTCCTTCAAAAAACCGCCGCGTCCGGTCGGTTTCTCGGGCATGCGATTTTGGTGATTCCAACATCGACGCGTGTTGCACGTGTTATCGTGGTCTGAGGATCTCTACGGTAGCAGGCGAGAAACTCGCTTTTCCGTGATCCTTCGAACACTTGGTATCGCGCCTGCTCAATTCGACAACCCTTTCAAAACGCTGCGCAACTCGGGTAGTTTAATCCCTTGCCACAAGATTTTCTGTTTGTAGTTTATTCTTTCGCATATGACGGCACAAGGTGCAGTTACACTTATCGACCGTTCGACTTGTCTGATTGCGACAAAACGCATTCTCCCGGTACTTTTTTTGATACAATCGATGGACAAAAGTCCGTAGCTTCTGTTGTCTTTACGATAAAGACATCGAACGAGTACTGCGAGACGGCTCGATCGGACTGTGAGAGAAACGAGCGAGAAAAATCGTCCATGTTCGATCGCGTATGCGAGTCGGTCGGTTCGTTTTGGTATTTTCGAGGGTCGTGCCGCTCGTCTGAATGCGACCGAGCCGTCTGGCAGTAGTTGACGGAAGAAAGGTTCAGACGCATTGAAAGAAGCGAGAGAGGAGGAGCGTGGAAAGGGGTTGTTGCCAGAGAGCGCATAGGTCTCGGTGTACGGCGGTGCTCGTCATTGTTTGATGTAGTTGCGGTGGTGTCGCAGGTCTGGAACGGGTAGCGGAGGAGTTGATGGGCCGTAGGAGATGGAAGCAATATCAGGACACTCTGTACAGCGGTACTCGCAGCAGCGAATCAGTGACGGCACAGCCCCACCACCGGCTCTACCCGGCATTTTCGTCGTCCTGCGACCCGGTGCCCGGCAACTTGGAACAAATTGGGCCGCGCACGCTTCATCCCGCGACCACCTCGCTACCCACAACGATAACGACAACGACAACGACGAGCACGGTGTCGGCGGCGGCGGCTGCGGCAGCGACAACCACCACCAACACCAGCAACACCAGCAACAGCAACGCGGCGGCAACAACGGCGACGACGGCGTCGACGACAGGCTTGGTCAAGCAGGAGAGCCTGCAAAGGCACCCCCTGCAAAACCATCACCACCACCAGGACCACCACCGTCACTATCACCAGCCGGAGGACCAGCGTCGTTTGAGGCCGGACGAGGTCAAGCTCGAGCTCGGGGAGGACGAGTTCCCGAACGGCGTCGCTCGCGAGGAACCGGCAACCAAGGGAACGGAGACATCGTCGCTGATTACGGTTACGGCGGCAGCGACGACGACGACGACGACGACGACAGCGACGACGACGACGACGACGACCACGGCGGCGGCGACCACGGGAACGACCAGCATCGCCACCATCACAACAAACAGCACCGCGACCGGCACGATACCGACGATCGCGTCGACGAACGCGACGGCAACCATGACCACCGGTACCACCACGATTCCCACCAGGCGAAGACGCAAACGCCAAAAGAACGACGGAGACGGTGCCACCGACGACAGAGAGGACGACGAAGAAAACGAGGAGGAGGAGGACGCAAGGTGTCAGAACGAAGCGGAGAAGAGGCTCAAGCTCGATCAGGATGCCGACAGGCCCGTCAGTCCTCTCAGAAGGGAAAAGGATCGAGCTGCGAGGGACTATCCGACTGCCAACGCCACCGACACGGAAGGGACCAAGGTACGTACCCCATTTCACAGGGGCCATTCGTCATTTTCACATCCTCCAAACCTTTCTCTCTTTCATACCATCTCATCCTAGCCCGAACCCCTGCATCCCCTAAGCAACTATCTTTGAAAGTACCTTCCCCTGAGCAAGATCCTAGCAAGATTATGGTTGTCAGCGTTCTGTACTGTCCACGAGGGCATCGTTTGGGGGCAAGATTGACAGGGTTTGACGCATGTTTCAGGAACGAACGGAGGAAGTCGCGTTGGTGCGGACACCGGTGACGCAGGGCTTGTTGAGAGTGAAGAAGGAGGAGGAGTTACAAGAAGCACCGAGTTCTGGAGGTGGCCCAACGATATTGACGACACCGGCTCCGGATTCGGACGGGACCAGGTCAGGGTTGCCGTGTCGGGAGGTTGACACGGCGGCTAGGAACGCGGTAGCGCCGTATCTGATCGGAGGCAGGCGCACCAGCCCACCACCCGAAGACTGGAAGCCGAACGACAAGTGTTACTTTTGCCTGGACGGCAAGCTGCCGCACGATGACCAACCGCCCCTCGTAAGTACTGTTCCGTAGACGAGTAACGTGTCCATGCTTGTATCATACGTTCATGGTGTGTATCATCATCTTCGGCCGACGACGCGCGCTGCTTTAAAACCCGATTCTAGCCAGGCAACAACCGAACAGATCTATTTCTGATCCATTTCCATCTAGTTCCATCTAGATACAGCTTTTGCTGGTTTCTGCTCGTAACTGTGACATCGAATCTTTTCAGAGTACACAGTAATTTCTCTATACATGTCGCCAAAACCTGGATGATTAGCGTCGCGTTATCCCCACCACCGCGGAGTATGCTCCGTGAGGGGCCTGGGACGCCGAGGAGTGTAAACATAACACGGCTCGGGTATGTCTCCTGGGCGATACACGACGCTGGCAAGACCCGTGTTGTTGACATATATCGAGAATTCAGTGTATACCTCGAGTGAATTGATAGATGTTCGAAAAGATTGGCAGAAGACTCGAATGTTGATTGACTTTCTTGTTGCTGTTTTGCCCGCGAGCAAAAAGAGTAGTAAAAATGACTCGGCTGGGCTAGAATCGCGCGTTAAATCAGTGCGCACCGGGAGAACGAGGGAGCGCATTAGCGAAACGAGAGAGCTCGCTCGCAATCGAATCGCTCGAAAAGGACAACGCCGGGCGAGCTCGGGAGCGCAGCCGAGGACGGGGCTCGCAAAACGTTCAAATTTTGATTATTCCGTGAGAAGCACGGCTCCGTCCGCGACGGCTTTTGATCGCTTTGACGCTCGCGCGTCCAGCTTATAAAAGTTTCACGAAGGTCGGGGCCGGTCGGGCCGGTCGCCTTGTGAAAAAGCGAACTCGATCGTGGATTCGATCTTTCGATCCCGACCGGACTGTTTGAACGCAACGGTGTTGGCCAGGTAGGACGAAGCCGTCTCCCTTTTTCATGATCGTTTCTTCCCTCCCACGCCGGTGGTAATCAGTTTCCTTTCCGTGTAATTCCGTCGACCAATGACGGCGAGAGCGACGGACGAACATAACATTCCTCGATGTCCGGTCCTGCAGAGCCCGCAGAGCGACAGCAGCAGCAGCTCGCGATCGGCCGAGTCACCGATGTCGGTCCAGGTGGACCCGATGGCGGCTTCAGTGGTCGCCGCGGCCCTTAGCGGCACCTACCCCACCTTGCTGCCCCAATGGTGTCTACCACCTAGGGAAGCGCCTCTGGTTGGGGTACAGGCTCACCAGGACAGCGCGACGCCAGTCGATCAGCCGCTTGACCTCTCGGCCAAACCCAAAAATTCTCAGGTACGTGTGCCTTCTGGCGTGGGTAGATGGAGCATACAATCTTCTCTTCTCCTCCTTCCTCCCTCTCTCTCCTCTTTATCTGCCTCTCTCTCTCTCTTTCTCTTCTCTGTCTCTTAAAGTGCGAATACGTTAGCAAGTAACTTGTGACATTTTTGTTTGCGAGAGCGACTCTCGTGACACGTGTAAACGCCTCTGAGATAGCGGCCAGCAAGTTGAGCTCAGATTTCTAGTAACAGATTTTAAGCTTCCTCGCCGTTAAGTCGAAGACACCCTGATGACGGTAGCTGCAATGCTTGCGGAACGTTGGGAAAAGAATTCCCTCCCAGGACACGGCTTACACCCGAAAGTCTTAACAGTGGGAACTGTATAATATATTTACAATACTTGCAGGCGAGTGTGCACGCTTCTGCAAGTCACTCTCGCAAGAAAATGTCGCAAGTTACATGCCAGCGTACTCGCAGCTTCAGAGCCCTCGCGTGGAAGAAAGGTTTCGCACCTCTGCTCCTCCTCCTTTTTCGTTCTCTTCTTCTCCCCCACCTCTGTGTCTGTGTCCTGTTATGTCTATGTGTCGAGAATCATCAAAATTGCACACACATACACACACACAAACTCACATACGTAGCAGTCGTCTGTCCACATATGTATTTCTGTTCGCCCTCGAAACGTGCAACGATTACGGTCCGAGAAAGAGGAACGCATGTTATCTGTCGCGTGGAACGAAACGGATCCGCACGGTATCGATTGAAACGTATCTTTTTCTGTCACAGGACAACAACATATCCCTTTTGGAGCAACAGAAAATACCTCTAAGGATGCCGGCAGGTATCGACCCCAAGAGTATCTTTAAGTAAGTAACCGAATATTCGTGTACAACTGCAGAGCTGTGTGGCGAACCGATCTCGAGATGCACCGACGAAAACCGCTTGTAATAACCGTACGTCAACGTCCGGTTAGCTTTTGAATGGACAATCGGTGAACTTTAAAAGTGCGTTAACTCGATTTATTTAACGGTGGTTCTCGTCGAATCGATACCAATATTAAAAACGTTGTGGAATAATAGAGGATCAAACCTCTTGCTCGAATGGGGGACGTCAGAGTTATTAGCGTATAGAAGCATATTTGAAGCGCAATACGGGTCAAGCTGGCAATCGCCTAACTATCAGAGACTAGAACCAAGTGGAAGTTAATCCTCGGTAATAAATCTACTAAGAAGTATAATAAAAATAGGGTCCTACATTGCGTTAGACTTGCAAAATACACATCACTGGACAGCGGATCTTAATGCAGAATAAACATTTTCTCTCCGAGTTGCAGCAAACTCGAGTCAAATAGAAATTCATTTTCTTTCTTAACGTGCCAACGGTTTTAAATCACACTCGTTTTTGTCATAGATGCATAAAACCCGCAGTCTACTGATCGATTTGCTAGCATTCCTCCCGTTCCTTAAAAGCGATGATTTATATTTTATTTCTGCCTTACACAGTTTGAAGATGTTTATGTTCGTTACAGTACTCGGAAGGGTTATGAAACTGTGCTCGGCGCTAGCGGGACGTCTGGCTCGTCGATTCCGCCGGGCGTTATCGCGCGACTCGTTTTACACCTCCGGCACAGGTGTTTGCATTCCTGGCGGTTTGAAGCGGGCAATTCGGCGGACAGCGAAGCGAACCGTAGGCTGATCGCGTTCCACAGGCGGCGAAGCGACTCCGTCGTTTCGACGATCGGGCGGCCCGCGGCCTCGGTTACTTTGCCATTATGCAAAAGTTGTATTAGCGAGTAGATGGAACAGAGCCGCGGGAACCCGGTAATTAAAAAGTTCTCCCCGCGCGTGCAGTCTGCCGGCAGATTTTTCCGGCGATCGTCCCATTGTTCCGGCGAGCCACTCGTTATGAATTTACCGCGAAAGTCTGCAGGCCGCGCGCGTGTCTTCTCTTTTTGTTCCGTCGGTGGTGGACGACGTTCGGCCGGAGCACATCGTGTACACCGTTGGAACGATGAAACACGGTGGAGGAGCGCGAGCAGGCGCGCGCGCGCACGCATTATCTCGGCGTTAATCGTTTCGGGGGAATTCGCGCTCCCGCGAACCTTTATCCGCCTGTTCGCCGAACGAAATCGCTGTATCGGCTCGGGGGATCGCGCTCGTTCCAAAGGGTGGCTCGAAAATTGCAAAGTGAAACTCGAATCGGCCGTGAAAGTCGATCGAAGATCAACGGAAGAGAAATCGGAAGTTCTCCTCGGTCGCGCCGATTTTCCCAAGTTCAACGGTTTCGAAATCGGCCCCGGATAGCGACACGCGAGATAAACCGTAGCGATTCGCGAAAAACAAACGGTCGAACGCGCGAACAGAGAGAACGTGAGAGAGAGAGAGAGAGAGAGAGAGAGAGAGAATGAAGGAAAAAGGAGGAGAGAGAAGAAGAACAAGCGCGAAGTCAAAGTCGCGGAGCGTGTCCGTACGTTGCCCTCGTGTTTTCGCTGTTTTCCCCGCGGAGAGCATTTTGCGCGTCAAATTTTTATCGTCGTCTATTATTAGTCCACCGTAATCTGCACCTCCTGACACATCTAAAGCGCAAAGTATGTACCTCGCTGGTGTCGTACGGCGTCGCGAGCGCGTCGAGCGAGAAGGATCGCGTTCGCGCAGGCGCGCCACCGTAATTACTGATAAGATAGCCCGCCGTCGAAACCGCGCCGGCAAAGTCGAAATTGGAAGCTCGAAATTTCGCGAACAAATTTTCCGCGACCGTGGGCTCAGAGAGAATTCGAATTCGATGAACGATCGGCCGCGGGGTTGTCAAAGAATTCACAAGTACCCGTGTCACAAATTGTCACCTGTAAATGACCCGCGCAGAGTTCTCGCGCGCGGTTTATTAAACCGTCGAATCGGGTATCTTTGGTTCTATCCATCTTGGTAATTTTCTTACGGTTTTATCAGCGGCGGGATAGGTCGACGAACTCGTTAGGGGAGCCGGAGTTCCTGCGAGCCACCGATCGGGAGTGGGAGAATTCTTTGTACGACAAATTCGTTCGGTTAATCTTATCGTGGGCACAGCGGGGCGAATTGCCGCGGCTCGACCACGGGAGCGTGTCGCTGGTGGTGTTCGAGCGGCTCGCGCAGCCTAACGACCACGAATTCTCGAAATAAACAACTAATCCCGCGGTACATATCGTTCCGCAAACCGCCTCGCGACTCCCCTCAAGTTTCCCAGCGGGTTATAAATCGAACATGTCCGGGAAAGCTCTCTCTCTCTCTCTCTCTCTCTCTCTCTCTCTCTCTCTCTTTTCGCGTTACGCAACGAATCCGTCGATGTCCCTCCACCGCGTGGCAGTGACTTGTCTAATTTCGTAGCCGGAATTCGCTGTGACGCAGCCCGCGCGCACGCCGCAGATCAAAGTGTTAACGAGAGACACTGTGTCGGATCGATTCGCTTCTCGTGCGGAACACGTGCGCGTACCGCTCCGGCCACGTGGCCCTGCTCCACCGACATCTCTACACGTGAGCAACCGCGAGCCGCACGCGAAAACTAAGCCAACCGAACTCTCTTGGCCGATGGGCTTCGCGAACAGCCACGATATTGTCCGATAGCCGAGCAATTACCGGACCTTTGAGCAGTCCGATCGATACTTGTTGCGATAACCGCGCGCATAACGCATAATAAACATGGGAACTCTCCGCTTCTGGAGAGTACTACTCCGACGTTGAACTCGAGGGCAGTAGGGAACGGAGGATTCCAGATTTTTAGACGGGACACTCCTGAAAACTCCTCGGATTTCTTTCGCGTGAATAAACGAGCAAGATACCGTTCTGTTCACTGACAATGCGTGCGATATTCGATTAGGACATACGGTAAAGGGATATCTAGGCTTCTGAGAAGCTTACGGCCCTGCCGAAGGCTACGCTCCTGAGAAGCCTATGCTTCTGAGAAACCTCTATTCGTGAGAAGCATATGCTCCTGAGAAGCCTACAGTCCTCTGAGAAACCACGCCTCTAACCTAAGGGACCGATAGATTGTGGCTCTCTAGCTAGAACAGTGCCCCAGGGAGCAATCGGTGTCCCTGCTTCTAGTCTGCGTAATTCGTCGGTGCATCACCAGAAGGTTCTAGCGTCTGTTATTCATGGAAGCTTCCGGGCGCAAGCTAGCTTCGTGAATGCATCCTCGGACCCTTGAAGAAACTATCGTTGGAAGCTAGGAAGTTGGCACGGATGCGGTCCCGAACTTCGGGACATTATTCACGCTGTCTTCGTCACTAGGTGGTCAACAGAGTTGGGCCTATCGATTAGCGACACCGATCGGGACCAATAAGTTATTCGCGAGTGACGAATAAAAATAACTGTTGCCCAACTCTGGTGGTGGTTGCATGACCAATAAAGGGACCAAAGGTGGCTTTATGCCAACTCCCGAGATCCTAGCGATGGTTTGCGAGGTGTTCGAGGTTTGGGGGTTGGGAATAGGGGACAGGATGGATAGTGAGGTGGCAAATGGGGTGTGTTGCAGTTCGTGTTACCGCGCGAAACCGCGTATGACCGGGCCGGTGGCCGTGACGGCGGCAGCAGCTGCGGCAGGCGTCGGTGGTGTCCCCGTGGTGGGTGCCGGGGGTGGCCGGAGGGCCTACACCGAGGAGGAGCTGCAAGCCGCCCTCAGGGACATCCAGAGCGGCAAGCTCGGCACGAGAAGGGCGGCGGTCATCTACGGAATACCGCGTAGCACCCTGCGCAACAAGGTCTACAAGCTTGCGATGGAGCGCGAAAGGGACGCGTCCCTGACTAGCACCCACTCACACCCTCACGAGCCCGGCGCCCCAGCCACCACCACCACCACCATCACCACCACCACCACAACTACTACTACTACTACTACAACACCACCAAATACGACCCAAAACGCCTCCGCGACCACTCCGCCCCCGCAAGTGGACGAGGTAGGTTTTGGGGACAGAACAAGAGAGAAAAAGAGAACGTCTGTGAGAATGTACAGAATGTCCAGAAATAAGAGTGTGTGTGTGTGTGTGTCAGAGAGAGAGAGAGAGAGAATGTTGAATCTGAGAGTGAAAGAGCGAAAGAGATGGAGAGAAAGGGAAACGAAGCGTGACGAGATACGAGATATTACATTTTTGTCCGATACTTTATTATGATACCCTCGATCTCGGGGCGATGTCACCAAACGCGTTGCAACGCTCCCGGGGAAAATCCGGGGAAACGTGTACGTTCCCAGAGAGAATTGAGAATTGGCAAAGACGAGGATCGAAAGTAGATAACGGAACGACCAGTATCGAACTGCGGAGAGCGTTTAGGGGTTGGGTGTAGGGTTCGTTTCGAGACCACGCTTCTTCTGGCACTAGTTTCGTCTCTCGGTTACTACGTACCCCCTCCCCTCCCCTCCCCTCCCCTCCCAGTCGTCACGCTCGAAATGCTGTTTTACATTCGATGTCCGATAATCGTATCGCCGACGTATCGGCGTACGAGGATTCGTCCGTAGCTTCGGAGAATTTCCGTTACCACCGCCCCTCCCCCTCCCTCCACCCCTCCACCGGTTTCTTCTTTTCCGTCCGCGCGATTCAAACGATAATCCGATAGAAGCGTCGATAAGTACCGGGTCGCCTCGATATCTGTCCGGACGGTTTCGTTCGCGTTTCGTTTCGTTTTGGAAAGCTGTCGCGTCTCGTGCCATTGATCGCGGTTCACAGTGACTCGGGGCAATCGATTAACCACCCTTCAAAACAGAATGATCTTTGAAAAATTAGACCAGAGGACCCGACACTCTTCGAGAAGATAGAAACTTCAGAACAAGTTTTGGAAGGCGAATTTCCTTTCTACGCGTTACCTAATTAAATGAATCCTAGCTTCTGCGAGGAGCTCGAATCGTTTGGTTCAAGTTTCGAGAAGTTACCGTGGTTTTAGCCCTCCGACGGCGGAGCCCCGATCTATTTTGACTAAGACTATCAAAATTCAATTGCTCAGTTTTTGAGGAATTAGTTCTAGAACCACCGAGTTCGTCGTAATTACAGATTTCAGGTTTGTTCTTCTACAACTCGTGAAGTTATCGAAAAATTTGTTTGAGTACATGTTACCATAAAGGTCCTACGAGATCTGAATGACTTCGATTCTGTTGTTATTACTTATAAAGGAATGTACTCGGTAGGGCTCGGTAGTTGTAAAGTTAATGAGATGAACAGCTGTTGCTCGCGAGATCGTACTCGCGAGAAACACCTTCGAAAATATGTTTTAAACAATTGATGGATAAAGCAGTGATCCCAAGCATCGTGAACGATATAAGAACGGACCGCTGTCCGAGGGTTAAAGGGTATAGAGACAGTGTGTATCTGAAACGATGCGAGAATATCGAGTCTCGGGAATAGCAGGGTAACGGGTCCCGGTGCAGTCGAGGAAGAGAGACAATAGCGCTAGTCCGATAATTGAAAAGATGCCGCCCATTTGTTTCTAAGTGTGGTTTTGGTTAGGAAGAACGAATGGAGCTTCCCCAAAACATACCTCTGCCACGGTGATCGTAGAACTCGCGTGGACCGATCGCTCGCAAACCGTCGAGAACGTTTGCCGATTACCTTTCTCGTGATCGTCGTCGGATTATTCCCGGCGGAGAGTCAACCGGATAGAGAGGAAGAACCAGGAAGAGGAAGAGAAATGAGAAAGCGAACTGAGAGAGTGACGAAGAAGGACGTGCTTAGGGTAAAAAGGAATAGAGTGTCGGTTCACGCGCGATTCTTCACCGATCGCCGTGATGCTCAGTAGTGTGTCGAATGTTTATCTGCATGGGCTGTTTAACTTTTTTTTATCTCACTATTTGTAGTTTAACACACGGCCGGTCGGTCTTGGCGAGGTTGCGAGACTCGAGGTAAGTTGTCGGGACGATCGCGAGCAATCGCGATCCTCTCGAACCCGCGATGGGCCGTGGACCCTCGAATTTTCGCTGTCACGATACAATAGTACGCTTTTTGCGACCTCGACACCGTGCATCCTCTCGATCATGTCTGTTTCCGTAGCCGTAGTAGAGCCGTAGCAGACGGGGGCCGTCGCGCCGCGCCGCGCGTCTTCGATAACGATCGATCGATCACTTCGGGGTAGAAAGAAACCGCCGGGTATAAACAGGGCACGACGTATAACTGTGACGTTTTGTCAAGGCATGCTCACGGGTGACGTGGCTTTTTTTGGCAAGAAACGATGCACGTTCGGAGCCTGCCGAGGACCGATTTTCCCGAACGAGCTCTCGAACACAATTGCCCACTCGGATCGATCTTTGTTGCTGGGGAAATTGGTCTTCGACCGACTGTTCGATCGTTAATTTTTTGTCTCTGCCTGGTGTCATTTAGGAGAAGCGCAGCAGATAGTTTAGTTTTGTTGGTAGATCGTTTGTTTGGTTTTGACTGCATGCTACTGTCGAATCGTTTTCTCTTTGCGAGGTAAGTGTGCATTGGTGTGTAGCCGCCGCCGCCGCCGCAATCGCGACGCGACGGGTTCTCTCGTGTCTTGCTCGTCATTTGGGAGAGCGTCGTAGAATACTCGAAATACTTACTCGCATACTCGAGAGCTGGTTCTCAATTTTCCGATCTTGCCTATATCTCTTTGAGATCGACGGGACACGTGTCACACCGGGCTGTAACGGCTTACCGGGCGAAGAACAGCAGCAGCGTTTTCGTGTTTGTCTAATTTTTTCGTTTTTGTTCCACGTAACGCTTCTTACTTTTTGCGAACTGTGTTATATCTCCGACAAGTATTCCTGCATGACGCTTCTGGTCATCATTCCGCATTACGACGACGTCAAAAACTGTTTTACTTACTTCTTACATGGACAACCGACACTGTTACAAACACAGACACACGCATACCAAAAAATATTAAAAAACAAAAAAGAAACAAAAAGAAACGAAAAAACACTGTAGAAAACGCCTCTCGACGAAATCTTGTTACATATCGCGTCGCATAACCGCGATTTGACACATTGTCGTCTCAACTATTTATTCCGGGGGGAGAGAGGGAGAGAGAAAGAGAGTGATATGATATGATATGATATGATATGTTATGATATGATATGATATGATGATGATGATATCGGAGAACGACTTTCCTCGAGAGGATATCGTTGCCAAAAGATTAATCCGTAACCGAGAAGTTTCTTCCCCACCGTGTCACGGTGTGCAGAAAACGCTAGAAAGGAATATTCTTAACAGGTGGACGACAAGGAACTGTCCGGAGCGGAAGAGGAGAAAGAAGTCGAGAAGGCGCTGCTGAAGCCGTTGTTGTCTTTCGAAGATCTTGTCAGGTTCTCCGCCCTCGAAGGCGGCGGCGGGGACTCCCTGAGGAGTCTGCTGCAACGGGGACAGGAAATGGGAACGGAGTGGCCAGGCCTGGAACACGCGAACATCGGCCCGTACATTCAGAAGATGCTCGCGGCGGCTGCACCGTTCAAAGGTGAGCTAACCGAGGCTCTTCGGGGTCGCTTCTCGATCCCGGTCCCTCTAAAATTCGACGCACCGTCAACCATTTCGCTACCCAAAACGGCGAAAGCTAAAAGGGATGCTCTCTCACTGAAATTAGTTTGTAATATCTAATTCTAATTTTCGAATTATTTCAACGGAGTAAACAAAGGTGGACACCCTTTAACACTTTGATTGCCAAACTAGAAACCACAAAAATTCCATAAAATCAATGCAAGTTATTCAATGAAATAAAAATTGAAAAAAATCAAACGTATGATATCGAGTAGTCCTCCAACATTCTTCCATTTTACAGACCCTAATCGAATTTGGTACAATGAACATATCAGCGTAAACATTCGTATTAAAACCTGGACAAATAATTCCGTCACATGGCAGTCAACGTGTTAAGAACTAATATTCAAAAATATTTCAAACTTGACTTGAAGACACTCTCGTAGCTTCTCCCAGTACAATATAATCTGGGGGTGTCCTTGCCAATTTCAAACACCATTGAAAGGAGTAAGCATCGATGGTGTTTGTTGCCGTGTTTGGGACCGAAATAGCGCGCGGCGCGACGAGGAGAGAAAGTCTGCGTGTCTGTCGGTGCCAGGGATTTGGGTTGCTCCGGATAGACGGCAGACCGTTTGGTTCGCTGACTGGGCAGCTAGCCTACGCGAAGGGCCGAGGCGAAAGTCGAAAAGTGTATTACGAGAGTCGCGCTAGGTCTTCGGAAATCGATAGAAGCCAGGCCCCGGTCGACGGGTCGGTGACACTTTTTCCACCTTCTGAGCGGAACTTGGCTCTAAGTAGCTTAAACGGTTCTCGGGGGGCTAATCCGGGATTAAGACAAATGCTGGTAGGCGCGAACGCGAACGCGAACGCACCGAGACGAACCGGGAGGAATCGAAGGAGAGAAAACCGTGTGTGCGAATTGATGTATGTGCTGCAGGCATGGAGACGCAGGACTACCGTATCCCGGAGGTGATGAGGCGGCTGATGAGCGAGGACAAGAGGCTAAACAAGAGCGTAAACGGGGACCAGTCGCAGCCGTGTCACCAGCAGTTTCATCACCAGCAGCAGTCGCATTCGCAGCACTCGTCGCACTCGCAGGCCTCGGGCGGTACGGCGTCGCAGACGCAGCAGCAACAGCAACGAGGCCCGATCACGAACGACGACTTCAACCCGAACATCGAGGAGGAGGCGAGCGACAGCGCCCAGGGCCGAGCGATTCTAAAGATTCCGTCCTACAAGCCCGCGAGCACGCCGGGCTGCTCGAGCAAGAACGGCGAGCCGACCTCCGCGGCGTTCGCGCAGGGATTCGCCACCGCTGCCTCGAGCCCGGGCCTCCTCGAGAGGGCGAGCCCGGCGTTCTCCGGCACCAGCAGCCCGACCAACTCGCTCGTGGGGAAGACGGTGGCCGTCAACTTCCGCGACGTGATCGCCAAGAGCATCAGCGTCAAGTTCCAGGAGGGCCAGCAGGTGCCGGCGGCCGCCGGACTCACCGGCTGCCAACCGAGCGGCGTCGTACAGCCCCAGCAGACGATCATGACGGACCCGAGTCCGTTCAAACGGGGCCGGTACACGCCGCCGCAGCCCGCAACGCAACAGTCCCAGTCGCAGCCCAAGCCCCAACAGTCCCAGGACGCGAACAAACCGAAACCAGCCACCGGCGGCAAGGGTACCAGACCGAAGCGCGGCAAGTACCGAAACTACGACAGGGACAGCCTGGTCGAGGCTGTCAGGGCCGTGCAGCGCGGCGAGATGAGTGTGCATCGCGCGGGCAGCTACTACGGAGTGCCACACTCCACCCTCGAGTACAAAGTCAAGGAACGACACCTCATGAGGCCAAGAAAGAGGTACGACGCAACGTCTAAGAATTGCATTTCTCTTGAGGTGAAATCGATAGCGGAGGGTAGTCGAATTTGACCAGCACCTGGGTTGTACCATCTCGTATCCTACTTATCGGCTCACCGTCTGTCGTAGATCGAGTCCAACCTAGGAGCTGATCACAATTTGGCTACTCTCGATGCCGAGTTCCCCTTAACAATGGGAACTCACAATACAATTCTTATTATCCGGATACGATACCATCTTGTAGGCTCCCCAGTGTCCGTAGCGTACTATCGAGATCGATTCCGTTGCAGGGACCAGAAGCAGACGGACGACAAGACGAAGGAGACGGCAGTGGCGGCGGCGGCGGCGGCAGCGGCGGCCGCGAACATGCGGCCCGGCACCGCGGACAAGAAGCCGCAACTGAAGCCGCAGAAGCCGTTCACGCCGCCGGCGGGTATCGCGGGACCGAACGGGCTGAAGATGCCGCCGTTCATGGAGGGCATGCCTCACTTGCCGTTCGGGCCGTTCAACTTTTGGAACCCGACGCCGTTCATGCCGTCGCCGTTCATGGCCGGGGCGCCGAACGTACCGACGATCCTGCCGGAGCAGTACTTCGCGACGAGCAGGATGCGTGGGTTGCAGGAACAGCAGAGGAGCGCGGCGATGGTGCAACAGCAACAGCAACAGCATCCTCAGAGGGATAGGGACGGTATCGGCGCGTCGACAGCAACCACGGAGTCGTCGCCGGGAACCTCAAACTCCCGGAGCACGCCGATGTCGAAGGCGGCACGCGAGGCGACCGAGGGTTTGTACGACGGCTCGGCGGCGAACGGCAGTTTCCTGGACAGCCTGATCAGGTCTAGTCTGGAGACGGGAATCCCAAGGGACCAGAGGGCGATCACCGAGACGAGGGGCAACCAGTCTGCATCGTCGTCGCAGCAACAACTCCCGGAAACGATGAGGAGTAAAGCGTTGATCGATCAGCTGTGCAGAAACTCGAGGAGAACGCCGGTGCCTCGGCTGGCCCAGGACAGCAGCGAGGACGAGAGCTACAGGGGACCATCGGCGGCGGGAAGACCAGTCCCGGAAAGGCCGGAACGCGTGCCCACCGTCGACCTGAGTCCGTCACCGTCGGATAGGTGTCGCGGCGACGACGCCAGCGACCGTCTCGCCTCTCCGCCAACGCCTCTCTCGGTCTCGAGGGCCGGGAGCAGGGACGAGGACAGTGCTCGCGACTCGAGGGCCGATCGCAGCAGCAGGGAGCGCGAGGTCCACAACGGCGGTCAGGAGGATCGCGATCGAAAGCCTCTGACGAGCGGCGGCGGCCAGCAACAGCAGTCGTCGTCGTCGTCGTCGACGTCGCAGCAATCGTCGCAACAGCAGCCGTCGTCGCAGTCGCAGCTGAATCACTACCCGGACTTGCTCTACGCCGTATCAACTGACAAAAAAAGTGCCTGTGATAGTAAGCTTATAGTAGATCATTCGAGCCAGAAGACTCAGCAACAACAGCAGCAGCAACAACAACAGCAGCAGCAGCAACAGCAACCTACGCAACAGAAAGAGTTTGCTGCGGTGAGCGGACTGGTTGTGCAACTGCAGCGGGGCTACAACTCCGGGAGCAACAGATCCGGCGAGCAGACCAACAGCCAGCAGTCGGCCGAGCAACGCGGTCCCGTCATCGGTATGGAAGACACCGTCGAGCAGTAGAGAAAAGTCGGTATCGTTGATCAGTAACAAAACAAAGTATAGAGTAAACGAGAGAAATACGAAACGGCGAACGGTCCGTCGTATATACGCGTCTGTATATACGGTTAGCCGAATCCCGGCCGATGCTGCGACACGTTTCGCATCGGCCTCGAGGCGCCACGTACGACGTATCGCGGAGGATGCTGCTTGCCCGTTCACGCCACCCTCCTCTCGTGTGTTTTCACGCGACGACCAACTGAACGCGACCACCGAAAAACGTACACGTACACGTAGATAGGGTACCGAGCGAGCGAATGAGCGAAACGAACGAATGTACCGAACAAAGAACCGGAAATCGAGCAGAGCACGACACTTGGTCGGTTCGGCTATGAAAGCGAACGCGACCGTTTCAAGGTGAGGGGCGTGAATGGCAAGCCGCGTTCTCCGTGGAGCGTGCACGGAGGCCGAGGAACGCACGACACAGGAGCGCGAAACGTGGCACGAAACGGTAGCAGCCCCGGATATCCTGACCCTGCCCTTTTGCATCGGAGGTGTATATACACGTATATGCTCCGGTTTTGAACGTCGTCGCCCGAGACAAAGTTCAAAACAGGAAACGAAAAACGAGCACGGAACAAGCGAACGAGTATAGACACGAGAAAAAGAACGCGTAAGCGGCTACCCGAACAACCGAACCAACAAAACAAAAAAAAAAAGAAAAAGAAAACCAACCAACCAACCAACCAACCAAACGCCAACCACCCCGTGAACCCACTGCGATTCCATCAGTTACACGTATCCGGCAGTCGATCACCGTCCAGCTGACGGTGGGTCGCACCGGAAGGAACCCTTTCGACTATGGCTATATTTCGATTCGAAGAAAACGCGAGAAACGCGTACATGGCACGATGCGATGCTATTGTATCCAACGTTCGCTCGTAACACCTACCTACACACGATACACGTCGACGCATCGACACCCATACACTCTGACACATTTCTACGGGGACACCGGTACGACGATACACATTTGCGCACACTCACACGAACGCTTCTGACCGCCTCGGACAGGGCCGATGGACTCTACCGAGGCGGGACACCATGGAAAACCGGGGAAACACGTGAGATCTCGAGCAACACGTGTGAACGAGTCCGCGCGTGCACGCACGTTTCCGTAATGGAGGATAGACAAAAATCTAGATAGGGAATAATAGAAACAGGAACAAGACACTGACACACGGGTTGGGTAGGAGTGCGCGCGCGCGCGCGATCAAATTTCCGCGAGGGTTGACTGGCCGACTACGCGCGCGAAACACGTCGGTCGCCTATATTATTGTATGCTAGACTCTTTCTCCGCAAATCGTGCGAGCACACGAGCAAGCAACCAAGCAAAACTGAAGTAATGCCGACACACGACAAGAATCTTAACTATACAAAACATAAAACAAACAAACAAACATGAACCACAGCAACAACAACAACAACAACAACAACGTATTTTTTTCCTCTATCGATGTAAAACTACCTAAACAAAAAAAAATGCAAACTTATTACCTACACTATTAACATTACTTAACTCGTAAGGAGCAACATAATTATATAAGGAATGATATATTATATATATATATATACATATATTTTTGGTCATTACGAACGTAAATGCGAAACGAGGAACGAGGCCAAGACTTTTGTTGGCGCGCGTAATAGGTGACGTTTTTTCATAAGGCGACAATATTTCTCTAATCTCGGTTATTTCGAGGCTGGCGTTCGAATAGAAACGCGTCCCACGTCTGAAACGGGTCGCGCACGTTAGACGGATTACAAAAGAGGGGAAGAAAGAATGATGGAAGGGAGCACGAAGTTGCTTGGGAAACATGATTGGGGGGAAGGTGGGGGGGGGGTGTAAGAGAGAATCTTCGTCGATGAGAAATTTCGAAAAATTCGCGTCGCCTTTCTCTGCAAACGAAACGAAACGAAACGAAACGAAACGAAATGAATCGAAACGCTGAATAGAAAAGAAAAGAATAGAAAAGGAAAGAGACGAAATGATAAGAAAGAAATAACTGATGCTAGAAAAGAACAGGTCCCACTCGTCAAGCTTTGCATTTCCGATCCGTATCCTAATCATCGACGAAGATCCAACGGTTCCTCGGCGAGAAAAAAAACAGTGTCGTCGGAGGGACCGAACGACGAACGACTAGGGAGGGCAAAAAAAAAAATAAAGGAAGCAGACACATATATTTATAAGGAATTTCGGGTTTGGGGGGAGGGGGGAGGGGGATTAAACAAAGGATTATACTGTGTAGACGCGCGCTTGCTCTCGACTACTCTCGGTTATTTGTCTTTTACCGAAGTGCTGAATATTTTCTTACGCGCGACGATTAACGCCCACGTTTTGATACGAACACAAATTTTCTATCGCGTAGAGGAAAAGAGAAGCGGACCGACAACCGGCCGGCATTCGTAGCATACATACTTTCTTCGCGTGGAAAACATACAAACCGGAGACACGCTTTTTCCGTTCCCGAAAATATCCGAAACCCCGTGTCGCAGGAGGTAATAAAAAGAAAGAAAGAAAGAGAAAAACCATGAGATCAGGATCACGATCACGAACAGACACCAGTTTTCCGTTTCCTTTTTCGACTTTTCTACGACCGACGCGACGACGCGACGACTCGAGACGACGACGATCGCCGCCGCCTCTCGGGTCGGTCGGCCGTGCACGTTTTCCTCCCGGCCGACGAAACCCACGCGACCGGATCGAGGAAAGCGTGGATGATCGGATCCTCGGTCGAGTCGAAGGATAATCTGCCGCCATCGTTCCCAAGAAAAGTCATCAAAAACGGAGTTTACGAAAAGAGGAAACAACGTTTCGCTTCGCGGAGCCACACGCCGTCTACTGACATACCTACGCATACCACCGGGAACGTTCTCGCGAAGCGATTTCCGTCGGGGAGCGAGAGAGGTTCGAACGAATTTCTACAGCTTTTATCGATCGTTTCGACGAAAACGACGACGACTACGACGACGACGATGACATTTAGCATGTTCTATATAGGGTGTTCTCTAATTTGGAAGGATCGTACCGCATCGCATCGTATCGCTATTTCATCGCATATCGAAACCAAAATAGACGACGAGAAGGAGTGTTCTCGAGCGACCACCGATATGAAATCGCAGAACAAAAAAAAAAAAAGAAAAAAGAAAATAAAGATGAAGAAAAAAGATAAAAGAACGCCAGTTCCTCCTGTTTTGACTAATTTTTTCGCAAGGTTTATCAGGTGAGCGTCGTGCGCGCGACTATCGAGGTATCTTCTCGTGGTTTTCGATTAGAGGATTCTGGATTCGTTCGTTCGACAGGAGATCCTTGACTAGACGAACACGCTCTCCGCGTCTAGGTGACGACACGCGCGAGGCGATTCCGTCGTTTCGCTAGACACGGCGACAAGTAGCTTGAGCAGAGGCGGTTGGACCAAAACGAAATCGACGGATTCAGACGGATTCGAGGCAGGACGCGCACGGTTCTCGTTTCCGTTCGAGGACCTCGGTCGAGGGACGCCGCGTCGAGTCGTCGTCGGTCGTCGCTCGTCGGATGCGACGAGTCGATCGACGGGACGCTCGACGCCGATTCGACGCTCGCGATTCCGACGCGACGGATACCGCGAAATTTTTTCCTCCGTCTTTCTCTCGACGCGCCGAGGAGGACACCGTTTACCGAACGGTTGGTCGTAAAGAAGCAAGGACAAAGGAAACGAAAGGATGATGATAGGATTATATCCACAGACACAAACACACACACACGCACTTGTGTCACGACTCTCTTTAAAATAAAGTAACGACTGAAAGACTCTAGGCTGTACATAAACTATAAGGCATGTATGTTCGGTGTTTAAAAAAAAAAAAAAATATGCAAAAATTCCTTATTAACGCCAAAAAAAAATTATACCTTACTCGACAAAAAAAGTAAATCGTGTAAGCAAGGCTACTCTCTCGGTGTTTTTTGGAAACTAAACATAAAAATTTACCCCCTAAACTTAAAGCAAAAAAACCGTGAATTTAAATAAGAGGTGTGCGAGTACTCTCTTCTAAAGGCGAGGAAGATAGGGTGAAAACGCGCGCGCGCCCACGCGAGAGAAGCGCGTCGGACGAACAGAGAAGATGAAGAAGAAGAAGAAGAAGCAGAAGCAGAATAAAATGATAAAAACGCGTAATAAGATAAACAAAAAGTTATTGAGTGTAAACGTTAAGGTCTCCTTAGGGTTAACGAAGATGCAAGCGAGAGATAAAAGAAAGAAACGACGCAAAGAGGTCAAAACGAAGAAGAACTTTGAGAATACAAGCTGACTAACGCGGAGAACGCAAGCGAGAAAAAGAGATGAAGCAAGCAAGCAAGTAAGCAGCACTAATCATGATTGTGTGTAAACGTAAATTTAAACCTTCCTTCTCTACCCTGTGTCCAGCAAAGATTCACCCCCCTTTCTAATCGCTCACCGACCGACCACCCGCTTCGCGTCAAAGTGTAAATCGTGTTCGGTGTGACCTTAACTACTCGATACCTCGAATTAAACAAAACAAAACAAACAAACAAACAAACAAAAAAAAAAAGAAAGAGAATGCAAGATGAGAAAGATAAGAAAATTACCTTTTTCTAAACGTTCACCAGGCACCAAAACACCAGAAAAATGGTAAATGATATTTCTTACACTCGTTCCAATCACCACCCCCGCCCCAAACCTTCCCCCCCCCCAAAAACGAACTCTCGCGCCCCTTCTAATCGATCCCCAAACCCACCCCCCGCGAGAACCAATCTTCACCGACACACACACACGCCCCAGAGATGAATCGATGGAGAGAACAAACAAACAAAAAAAAAACAAGGCAAAAAAGAGTATGAAACAATGCCCGATATACCCCCCTTTACGAAAAGATTTATCGTTAGATGTGAAAAAAAAAATGAATATTTATCGTGCGGATGATTGTAAAACGTGCGTACACACTATGATTGTCGTTAATTCAATTACGGTTACGAAGGTATACGTAGCGACGTTCGATTCACGTTCTCCGATTCGGGAGTCGGTTCCCGTGTCACCGCGTCGACCCTAAGCTCGATGGCTGAAGTATGAGTGCGCCGTTTGCCGCTTGCCACTCTCCTCGACCAAAACGAAACGCAAGAAGAAGGAAACGCGTCCTCCTTCCGCGGAAAGACCGCGAAACTGGTCGAGTCTTCTAAACGTCACGATTCGGAAAGCAGGTCGGCGAGCCTCGTCGTCCAAAATTCACAATTCATCGATTCACCATTGAAATTCGTATAGTAGAGCAACCGGTAGAAAAACCGATTCGAAATTCTCATCCGGGTGAAACGGACTCGTCGACTAAACGCACAACGATTCTTCTTTGGAAAGATAAAAGAGAAACAAAAACAAGGGAAAGCGTAAACAGAGGTCGATATAGGGTTGGGGGTCGCGGCGACGACAGAGGCGATCGACTCCTGTGAAATCGATTCGACGCGCGAGATGCTACGAGTCTCGTCCGCGTTCGCTTTCGAACGGGACGGTTGGATCGCGACAATTTGGGACGATCGGCGCTAACGGCGTAATTAACGAGGCTGCCGTGTAACGATTTTCCGGTGACACAGTCGCGTGTCAACGTGTCTGCCGCAGCGTCTCTTAAACGGTCGGCAAGATCGAATGATTAGTTGAATTTAGAGAAGAGCGGGGGGAGGAGATTCGAGACACTATCGGCGATCGAGATAAAAACCTGTTCATTGGTTAACGTAGTTTCTTCTAGGTAAATTTTCGGGATCGAAATTATCTTTTGCTTTTCTGTTCGACGGGGAAGGAGCGCGGGCTTAGGGCAGATATCGTTGCGAACGCGACTGTAGGAAAGGTGTCGATTTTCGTTTTTCCTTTTTCCGGGGGAGACGACGGGACCGGGACGCGAAATCGACAGCCGGGATTAAAATTGTGCACGGGCGTTCGCGGAATCAGGAATCTGTTTTACAAATTCTGTCGTCGGAGATAGCTGATCGGAGACGAAACGAAACGAAACGAAACGAAAAGGAAACGCTAGGACCGTAGACCGTAGACAGGAAGAGCAGAGGATTCTCGTTCGAGGACTTCCGGTCGTCTCCCTCTATGTCGCGGGCGATACGCTGAAACGATCCGGCGAGAAACGGATCGGTCGAAAAAGAAAAAAAAAAACCGGGAGGAAAAGAAATCTTTAAGAATTAAAAGAAGATATATTATATTAAAATATCTGTGATGTAAAAAGTAACAAAATTTTGATGTATATTTTTCACAAATTATTGTAACCAGCTAGTGTATATGTATAAGATTACGGATATAAAAAGATGAAGAAAAATACTATTGTAATTACGGTGTGCGGAGACAAAATGATTGTGTAAGAGAGAGAGGGAGAGCGAGAGAGGGAGAGAAAGGGAGACAGAGCGAGAGTGTGGGAGAGAAAGAAAAAAAGAGCGAAAGAGAGGGAGAGAGAGAGAGCGAATTGAAAGCCAACAAGCGAACAAAGGAAACAAAATATGGGAGAATAGCGAGATCGCGAAATTACGTTTTATCCACACCGGTGGTCAGACGGGACCAAGATGGCGGATGTCGCTCGGAAAGTCGGGCCCAATGATTCCCGTTTTTATTACCTTGTGCTGTTTCGTCGGTTTCTCGAAAAGTCCTAGTCTATCGGATGAAAACTATGAAATTTCTATCGCGTCGTTACCTCGTTCTCCTCTTTCGAAACACATTGTAAATATGTCGGCACGCGCGCGCGTGCCAAAGCTTTCAACGCGGCTTCAGACTCCTGGCCTCTGCGCGATTCCACTGGATCGGTTCGTTCGATCGTATTGTTCTTTTTCTTTTTCCACCCTCTCCCCGTCGGTTTGTCCGTCTGACGGCGTCGAACGACGACGAGAGCGGTTTCCGGGCGCGTCGAGTTTCCCCGAAAAGAAAAACAAACAAACAAACTAAAAAAAGAGAAAACTGGAAGATTTGGTCCGATTGGCCCTGAAACGGCTCAATATCAGCTACCTCACAAAGTATCGTCACGTTTGGTACGGTTCGAAGCAAAATGGGGGGAGGGGACTGTTCGCGTGTCCCGTCCGCGAGAGGAAATTGGATGGCCGTCCAGCCGATCGAACGTTTGCCGGAAACGTTCCTATCGTTTTCGAGTTACGACGCCGCTCTCTCGCGAGGCTTTCGCGAGCTTTCGGTCTCTTATTGAAAACTGACCGGTGTCCTCGATCGACTCGTTCGGTCCGTTCATTGGCGAGAAAAACCACAACCCCCGAAACTTTACCTCAACGTATAAAAACAGAAAAGAAAAGAAAATCGTTGTCGAAGGACCCGAGTCGCCAGAGTTCCAAATCGAAACTCTTCAACTTCCGTTCTGCAATCGCGTCCGAACGTTGCGACTGTTGCTGGACGGCCAACCACCAGTTTTCGGAGCAGCGAGCACGCAAACTGCGGGGGGTGGGTAGGGGGATCGTGTAGAAAATGGTCTAAACAGTTCCAAATTGTGCCTAAGTTTCGACGTTACGTTTTTACGACTCGCAACAGAACGAACGACGTATGCATGTAATTACGTAGCAGTAAACAGGAAGTTTAGTTCGATGCTGGGGGTTGTTCGCGAGGGAACGGGGTGGGGAGGGAGTGTGCCGGGGCGAGAACAGAGAGGACAGGGACGGAAACGAGTTGGACGACCTTTAAGCGAAAATTTTAAAAAAGTAAAAGAATGTGTATTACCTCCGTATACGTTCCAGGGCCGTCCGGCCGCCATCTTGCGTTCATTTTTACGTTCCGTTTTGTCGAATAAGTGCAATTAGGTACACCGACACTGTACACGCAACGACACACACACACAAACACACACTCTTCACTAATTACACACGCGCACTAAACGACAAACACACACACACACGTACACGTACACGTTACCAAACGTCGATGGAAAACGGAGAAAACGAACTGTTACGCGCTAGGTTACCGTTTTTTAAATTCTATTTTCAATTCACGCATTCTCGAATGTTGGGATTTTCGTGATCAACGAAGAGCTGGCCTGTCGTTCACATAGAGATACACGTTCCACGTTCACACAAGTACACGCACCACAGAGAGATACACAGACACCGATACATTCACACAAGAAGCCGACGTCGCATCGACGATAAAATACGACACATCGTTTCGACCATACTCGAACGTTCGCGCGTTGTTTCCGGGGACTCGTCCTCGTGGAGAAATTCTTCCGAAAGTATAAAGCATCGCATTAATCAAAAGGCAACGTCGGCGTCGTGGCGCAGAAGAAATTGCCCGGTCCGTACGACCGGACGGGAGAAAGGATTTTGGCCGTTGAGCGTAGGGAACGCGATCGATCGAGGATCGAACAATCAGTGATGAAAAGAAAAGGTTATGGGGAAAAACGTTGAGAGAAAGGAGATA
Organism: Halictus rubicundus; assembly: GCF_050948215.1. Classification (NCBI taxonomy): domain Eukaryota; kingdom Metazoa; phylum Arthropoda; class Insecta; order Hymenoptera; family Halictidae; genus Halictus; species Halictus rubicundus. Next base: position 13,016,619 of record NC_135158.1, read on the forward strand.
GATAGATTGAGAGAGGGAGAGGGAGAGAGTAAAAGATGTGCGCCCGGGCCGACGTTTCTAGACGTTCACACCGAGACGGTCTCTCTTCCGCGATCCGTCGATCTAACTTGGTACCTAATTCTAATTGGCTTTAATAAGCTTGTAATTCGTAGGCTCTAGTCATGCAATGACTCTAAAACTGGGTGTAAGCCGCTGCCCTCGCGATGGGCTTTGGGCTATGGGCTTTAGGCTTTGGGATTTGGGGGCGCGTGCTTGCAGCGGGCAAATCGTATACGCGCGATGGTATACGAGGAATGCGACAAACTTACCGAATTGTGTTCAACGGGGCGCGAGGCAAAAGCGAGACAAAAGCGAGGCAAAAGCACCTTGTCGATTCGAGTCGATTCGACGTCCGGCTCGACACCGATATATATCTATATTACTTGTAAACGCGTGACCGCGTGACCGCGTGGACGGCGGCCATCGTCTTTCGGAGAAAATCGCGCGTCCTGGCCGCCGGTCACGCGCGAGAACGGAAGAATGATAGCTAGATAGGTAGATAGAGATATACGACGAGAGAAACAAACAAACAAACAAACAAAAAAAAAAAAGAAATCGAAAAGATTTGAGCGCGAGAATGGCAAGAAAAGACGGGGAAAAGCCGGTGCCCGACCACACCTCCGACACGCTCGGCCGGAATCGCGGACTCTCCTCGTATTGCGACCGACACCGATTTCTTTGCAAAGCTCTCTCGCGAGTCGCGACAGCTTTGGGGAACGAGCGAGCTCTCTCGCTGCCACTCGAACTCGAACTCGATAAACGCCCTCGATTCTCTGACAGCGGCGGCGATCCGCGAACTATTTCGGCTAACGATCGGTCGGCGGATCGGTGGATCCTCTTCGGACGCTGTCCGACCTGTTCGTTCAACTTTTATATCGAATCTTTTCTAACTTGTCGCTCATCCGACCGACTGCTCTCCAAAAAGCTACAAGAAAATCCCGGCTCGATCGTCTAAATTCCGATTTCGTCGCGTCGCGACGCCCAGAGATTCAGCCCCCGCGTAAACGCGAACAAACTCTCCGGGAAACTCGAACAAAAACAATAACAACAAAAAAAGAAAAGAAAAAAGAAAGACTACCATCATTATTATTATCGATCGCGATCGCTGCGCGTTTTAGCACGCGAACCGAGTGTCAACGGGCGTACACGCGAAGCTCGTCGTGGTAAAAGGTATACATATACATATACATATATTATTCGTCCATCAAAAGGTGATGTATTCTTTAAAGTACAATTACTTCTTGTTCCATATAAATAACGCGAGTCGAAATTACTTTCATGTTCCTATCTCGAGGTTTAAGGAGCGAACACGCGTCGTCGGTCTTGTCCGCGGCTAAAAAGAGCGATGCGTCCTTGTCGGTCGCGGATCTCATTCACCGCGAAGTATCGCGGCCGACGCGCGATCGGAGACGGTTGCGTCCGGGCTTTCTCGCGGCACTGGCTAAGCCTAGGCGTTTCGACTAGTAGGGATTAGGTAAACAAAACGGCGCTGGTACTACGTAGTTAGCACCGGTAGTACTCGTAGTTTGGCGCTTTAGTTGTTTGTATATCGTATTGTTTCCGTTTCTCTTCGGTTTTCTACTTGTACCGTCACCGTGCTCGAGCCTGGCCTGATCGCGTACCCTGGCGAACCATCCGACGAACGTTCATCGACGATCGGGGCTCTAACTGTCCGGATTACTCAATACTAGACTGCCGACCTTTATCCAAAATCCAAATTTTCTGCATCCATTAGTAAAGAGTGTTTCCACCCTTAACAGTCCTGATACATGGAAAAGAATAGGACAATTGTCTTTAATATCTCTTGCGATTCCACTGTTTGAAATTGGCTTAAATCTACTCGTTAAACGAACTCGAAATATCCGAATGGTAAGAGCCCCAAGGACGATCGTGTCCGTTGCGCGCCGATTAATCGTGAAAAATCGACCACGGTCCGCGTTTCTCGTCGCGGAGTCGCGGCTCGCCGCGAGATCGCGACGAGAACCATCGATCCTATCGCCGAATAATTATCGTAATTAGAAGCATTCCGCGGCGCGTCGAAACGATTGGTTAATTCGGCTCGTTAACGGACCCTCGAACATCGGGGCGACGCGACGCGAACATGGAGGAGCGAGGAGCGCGTCGCGGTGGTGTAGCCTCTCGGTGCTTCAATCAAACCTGTCTATACCAAAATCACTCCGAAACGCACGCGCCGGAAATTCAAGGTACGACCAACTAGTTACGGACCAAGTACGCTGAACTGCCGGTGAAATTAATCAAAAGACACGCGTCCGAGCGACGCGGGTTACGTATGTATACGAGGAGAACTCTCTTTCTCTCTCCGCCGCCGAGCGCAGCCGATTCCGCTTGCCTCCTCGCTTCCGGTTCGCGGTTTTTCACACATACAGTTCGCCGAGGCGAGGCCGGGCCAGGCCAGGCCAGACTCCGAAAGCGGGGCGGTGTTTTTTCGATACGCTGCAGAGTTTTTGAAAAGTTTAAAGTGACCGATCGCGAGCGAAAATGGTTTAAAATTAAGGAAAACGAAGAAACTATTGCGAATCCATAATCGGATCATCCGAGGAAAGAAAGAAACTCCCCCATTTGCCCCCCGATTCCTCCGCACCATAACAAATCCCATATCGAACAGATATTATCGCCATCCATCCACAACACGAGCAGAACACCCCTCCGGACAAACCGTATGGCAAACGCTCTTTGGGAATTCGCCCGCATTTCCGAACCAAACACACGCACACTCAGCCGACACTCAGCCAAAATACCATGGATACCAGAAGTTCTATATATAAAAACAAAAATAATAATAATAATAATAAATAAAACAGTACACGCAGTCTGCTTTCTACATACAGCTCTACAACAATATTGCAGCCTCCCGATACCAGTCGTCTCCTTGCAGTTAATTGCGGGTCGCGGTTCGCGACGGACGCCGCTCGGTGCTCTCATCTTCGACTGTAGAGACAAGAAGAACGCGAACGGACAACAACGGTGTTTCGTACACCGGCCCTCCCCGCTTGTACGTCTCCCCGGCGAGTCGCGGGGAGCACGCTTAGCCGGGGAGCGGCGAGAGATCAGGTTCGTCGAGGGAGTGTCGATAAGAGCATCCCTCGATGTCCCAGTCGAGCGGCGTCGAAGAATAAAATCGTCCGATCGCCGATCCCGCGCGTGACCCGGGTTGCATACTCACCCGGGCCGCGACCAACAAAATACAACCGGCAACAACACACAAGCAGTAACAATAGACAACTCTCTCTGTCCGAGCGCGGGACCGTGCGTCCCAGCCGCGACGAGAACAGCCAACTAAAAAAAAAAAAAAATAATAATCTCTACATATTTCACATAATCCAGCAGTGATCAACGCGAATGCAGATGCCACGAAGAGCAATGCAAAACACAAAAAAACAAAAATATACAGGATCGCACCCGGGCAGCCCGCGCGAACTCGGTTTCTCGTCGTTCGGCGAACAAAATCGTCGTCTTTAAAATCACCTTCGACGGAACCTGTCCGTCCGTCGTCCGTCTCCTCGGCACCGTCGACGATCTCTCGATCGATCGGTGTACGACGGTGGACGACGGAACGGTGGTGTGACCGGCGACGGGCACCGATCGCGTGACCGGCACCGGCGGCGAAAGTCCCCTCAAATCAAAACCCGCAGTCAGCACAGAATATAAACGCTAAGTGCAGAGGAAACAAACTACTATATAATAAACAAAAAAGGTATATATATATTATATATATATATTATATATATATATATTATTAATTATTATTATTATTAAACATACATAAAAGAATATTATTAATAACAAGCAAAGAAGTACTATATTACTACTATTATTAATTATTATGATTCTTATTATAAATTTAATGAAACAATGATAACATTCCAACCGTCAATGTGCCACACGACTTTTTATATGCTCTTAAAAAAAAAACAAAACAAAATGGAGAATGGAGAAAGGGGAACGCGAGGTTTTACGATAGAAAAAGAGCGCGTTTTTGGTGATCGTCGGGAAGCAGCGCGGGGAATCGTGGGAACACGCGGGAACGATCGCGATCTTAACACTTGGACGGCGGCACCCGGGTCCATTCGGACCCAGTGCTCCTTGAACGCGTCGCCTAATTATTCAGCTCCCGGTGATGAATTTCAATCGAAAGTTGTGCGATTGGACGCAACGAGAAGACCGATGGATCTAGATAAAATACGATTGAAAATGTTTTAAAAAAAAAAACCGGTCTAAACGGAATTCGAGATTGCCACGTGTACGATCGTCGAGACCGTCCGTCTTCCGAGTGTTAAAGAGTCCGAAGAGGGAACAAAGGGGCAGGCCCCTGATTTTTTCGATGCCGAACGCGAACGGAGCACGATCTCGATCGTTAGGACGTTCGATTCGCGAATTCGTTCCTGTTGGGATCGTCGACCAACGGACAGTACTTATCGTTGTCATTACCGTGATTCGTTCTCGTCATCGTCGGGACCCCGAGCCAAGTGCAATTCTTCGACTCGTCTGGTTTTTGCGGCGTTGCACGCCCTCGTGTGCGCGCGAGCACCTCCCATTCGTCGTTAGTTTCTTCCGCGGACGTTAAAGATTTCTCGATCCTCTTTTCTCGCGAGACTTTCTTCGCTCCAAGTACTTACCTTTCTCTCTCTCTCTCTCTCTCTCTCTCCCTCTCCTCTGTCGTCACTCCTCGTTCTCCCGGAGCATCTCGGCCCGTCAAATTTCCTCGAGGACACGCCCACGAAAATCGGTCGGTCCGGCTGTTTTTATACGTTCCTTTTTTACGACATACGCGATCAAAATCGTCGAGAGACATTAACGCCGTTCGATCGTCCGTTCTCTCTGAGCCGGTGCTTTGGTCATTCCAGGATCATTCCGTCGCATTTATGTCCTCTCTCGTTCTCCTTCTGACTCTGCGGCTCTCGTTCGAGGCTCGGAGACGCTCGCCGGAAGATCGATCGACGGTCGAACGGTCCGTTAACCGCCTCGCGTACCGAATGACCGTGCGTAACGAAAAGTTCGCGAGGAAGATCGCGTGCTCCCGTTTGGTCGCCGCCGATTCCACGGTTCTTCCCGTTGTTCCCTCTCTTCGTTCTCGGATCGCGAATTCGCCGGACGAACATCGAGTTGAACGAACAAAAACCAGGAGCAACAACAACAGCAGCAGCAGCAGCATTAAAGACGAAAGAACATGAAATAGTTCCGTTGACATTCCGTCGTTTTTCTCGCGCAGGAGAGATATGTTTCCGCGCTGCTTACGCCGCGGCGAGGGCGCGAATACCACCGTTAATTAACCGTAAATCTAATTTTGGGCATAAATCGCGCGAACACCGACGCGGTGTTTGCCGAACGTCGGGTTTAGAGATCGACCTCTTGTACATACCGCGTAGACGTATACACATCACTTTCTGTAAACTGAGCCACACGTACACACATACAGACACGTACAAAAAGCCACTCTCGAATGCTGCGATTACGACGCGACGACTAAACTCTCTAGAGTCCCCACAGACACACACGCTGTTTTCCCTTCGTCGAGCTTTCCGAACGGTACACAGGACCCCCTTCCGCTTAGGCGCCGATCGTAGGATCATGCTTAGGTTGCTCGATCAGGGTTGAAATCGGTCGAACGCGGCCCTCGGTCCGCGACCCCCGTTCCGTTCCCTTCGTTTCGGAACGATCGAAACCCGTGTACCGAAAAAGCGACGGCGGACGCTCGATAACCGCTCGTCCTCGGGGCTCCGGTTGCCTGGCGGCCTGTTATCGAGCGTTCGCCGAGACCTTTCGCGATTCGTCGTCCCATGTTCCAGAAAAAAAAAAAAAATAAAGAAAGAAAAGAAAAGAAATCGACGCGGAACTCTCGTCTAATCGCGACAGAGCAAGTCTCGTGTAAAGTCTCTTGTAAAGTAAACGGAGCGAAGCGTAGCTTTCCCAGCTCGCCGGAAGCTTATTCCTTAGGTAGTCCCGCGGATAAAGACGTCAGAATACTCCCCCTTGTGTTCCCCTCGTTAGCGTCGCCGTCAAACGGTGGACACCAGTTTCCTATCGGCTGACTCGATCGCGTACGGGGATGAGAACGCGACGCTAACGAGGGAAGACCGCGGCCGCCCAGTGCCGTGTACTTCCGACAAGCGGATCGGACACGACACATGTACACACACACACACACAAACAAAAGACACATCCCTTGAACGTAGCCGACATTCAGTTCACAGGAAGATTTCACTCTCTATTCTTCTATCTCATCTCGTTCCCATTCTTCTCTCGTAATTGCTCGTCGAGTACAATGCAACTTGTAAACACGTAAACGTTTTCTGCACGCGTTAGAAGGGTTAAGGAACGTTCGTACCTTCGGGCCCGGGCCCCACGCATTCTCTCGCATTCTGCCGTAGTGCCCCTGTCCCTGATACCATCGGCAGCCTAAGAGGTTCGGGTTAAGTGACCGCGATTGGTTCGCGGAGGTTCCCCTATCGGGGGGGAAACGCGGTTTAACAGCTTGGGGACGGAGGGTCCTAGGGATCAGTATCGGTTGATCGGCATAAAAGAGCCCGAATTTCATGCTCGATGCTGATTTTTCGAGTTTCATTCGCAAATTTCCCGTAGCCAAGGTGTTGAGCGCCGAAGGGACAAGCGAACCGAGTAGTTTGCTCTCGCCCCCCGTAAGGTCCCGTAACTTTTCGGCTCCCGATGGTACCTGCCCCCCCCCCCGTCCCCCGATCTTGTTTCAGCCCTGTTTCGTTAAAGCAGCATATCTCTCGTAAAAGTTAAGAGACCCTTGTATACGGGCCGAGGCGCGACGAAGGTCCGGCGTTTGCCCGCGTTTCCCCCCGGGAGGGTTTCCCGACGTTTCCCTCGGGAGGAATGGTCGCGGGTTCGGTTAGCGGGATGAGCGCTACGGTCAGGTATACGTGTCGGAATCCGGACCCCGGGTCGCCCTCGCCCCTTAGACGTAAAACTCTTTCTCGCAAGCTCGAGCAGAAAGATCGCGCGTAAAGCTGAGAAAACGAACATACACACGCGACACACACACACACACACTAACGCGCGCTACAAGCGTTCGTACACACGATCGTACACGCGTACACAGGCACAGGTACAGAAAACGGAGAGATACACCGATATACGACTGATGGAACACAAGTATACCGAGCAACACTGTGACGAAAGCTACACGCGAAACACGTTCACGCACACATTATAAAAACACACGGGCCCATTGAAGAAGACAGACAGACAGACACACGTACGTACGTGCGTGCGTTACGTAGGTACGTGCGTACGTACATACACGGACACGAACACAGACGCGCTCGCGCATATACGTTTCGTAACGAAGTATACAGTCTTAGCGCAGTGTTTCATATAGTTAGGTAGGAAACGTCGAGAGAATATTTTTTATATTCCACATGGATTTTACAGTTATATATTATCGTTTCGTATCGAAAGGGAGGAGTTTAAGGCGCGTCCAAAGCGTTACATAGATTATATATATATATTATATATAAAGAGGAAGTAAAAAAAATGTGAAAAAATGTGAAAGAATACGAGACCTCTCGATATAATACGTGTCGCCATTTATTGTTTACACCGCGATGATTCTATATCGATTATATCGGTCGTTCTTATGGCGGTAGGCGCTGTCGTTTATGTATATACAAACGCGTACGGGCGCGTAGGTGCGTGCTCGTTTGTATATATACAATATGAAATAATATCGTGGCGACGTGCGCGCGCGCGCTGGCGTCCTCTTTGCGCGCGCAAAGGAGCCTCGCGACGATTCGCGCCGCGTGCGCGTCGCTTATTATCTCGTTGACGATTAATTAATCTCGCGAGCCGCTCGGGGCTAATCAGCCGAGGGCGTAGCGTTCGATCGAACACTCGGTTTTTGGGGAGGGGGATGGGAATGTGGGATATGGGACAGGGGGTTGGGGAGGGGGGAGAGGGCCCTTTCAGTTTCAGTATGTCCGAGTGCGAGCCGAAGATCCCGGCCCTTTTCTCTCCCTCTCTCTCTCCTATTTTCTCCTCTCCTCTATCTCTGTCATCAACCCTTATCTCTCTTTATCTGTCCGTTTCGGCCGGAGGCTCGCACCACCCTCTTTCGTTTCGAAAGCTTTTCCTTTTTCACCCGTTCCGCGAGAAGAAAACAAAATCACAGATCGACGCGGGGGAGCACGTTCGAGGAACAGAGCGGGATCGATCACGAGACGGAAAACACCGTGTAGAGCCCGTGCATACCTCAATACGGTACACGAATCCGTACACGAACACACACACACACACACACACGCATACGCATACACATAAAAATTTCGCGCGTACGCGTCATCGGCGAACAACGTTCTCCACCGAACAATGCCGGAGTTCATTCGCGGAGGGACACGCTTTTCCAAAAAGCGAGACGCGGGACTCGCAGTTGTACAGAGTACCGTCGAGTTGTCGTACGTAATCGTAGCGCGATTAGGAGTATCGTTTTAAATCGATTGTAATTAGTAAACGTTACTTTTGTTGATCGCTTGGACCGCGGATCTGCCGATCGATCCGGATCGATCCGGCGTCCCGGAATCCCGCGGAAGATCCAGCGACCATAAAAACGAACCCGATTGCGAGTCCGCGCTGATCACATGTATATTCCATCGACGCTGTTAAGGGGGATTAGGAGACCTAGAAGAGTTGTTCGACTCGCAGCCGGTTCGTTTACGCGCGGATCTTCCCCGAGAAGCGAGATAGAAAAGACACACCTTGGGCATTCTTTTGAATCGCGTTCGAGCGAATCGCGAATGAGAGTGGAGGAATGACGAGTGACGAACGAGTCGCGAGTACGTGGTTCGCAGCTTTGAAACATGTGATACGTCGGCCGGCAAACTCCACTTCCGGCCACCGGGAGTAAAACGAAACCGCGAACGCTGCGAGAAAGCGAGCGAGAGAGAGAGAGAGAGAGAGAGAGAGAGAGAGAGAGACTAGAGAAAACGCACGAGAAAGAGATATAGAAGCGAAGAAGAAACGCCGGGAGTCGATTCGCTGGCCGACGCATTTTTTAAAGATTCTTTGATGTAGGACGCTCTTTTGTTGAAGGTTGATTGTTGTCAAAATGGTTGTGAGGTTATACTATTTGAAATATGTTAACGATGCGAGAGCCGGCCGTCCGGACGATCGACCACGCGAAGGAAGACGATCTTCGATCTTGGAACGCGTCGTCGATCGTCCACGACGGTCGCCGGACACAGAGACGAAGGGGAAAGCGCGCGCTCCATGACGTTCTCACCGTATTTTGTAAATCGCGAACATTCCGTGCGATCGGGCCGGGATTGCGTACAGGGAAATTTGATTCAGTCCCGTTTGGTCCTGCAGCGTTCGCCGACGGATCGAGCCCGAAAACCGAGACCGGCCCGAGACCGGAGCGCACGGTTTCCCTCGAGAGCGGACGACTCGTCTCCGAGGAAGTGTACAACTGGCATTATTACCCGACGTGCGGTCTGGCCCGAGAGCGTGTCGTTCCCTTGCTTCCCTGGAAGAAGCTTCTCCTGGAGATTCGTTGGATCGCGCCGGGGGGGGGGGGGGGGGAGTTCGAGGGTAAAAGGCCATTTAAACGCAGAGCAAAAAGATCAAATCGAAGAGGATCGAAGCTGCGGGAAAAAGGGAACGACTCGACTCGGGCCGAGGACCGGCAGCAGGCTGATAGAAAAACTATGCGACTGATACAGAGCAGTATTCGTTGGCGAAATTGTAAAGTAAAAAATTCGCGTATCCTAGCCTTAACGAGAAAGATCAAATTAGGTTATAACGGCGGGCGTGACGAAATTCTCTCGATTGGCTGTAAGCAAATGTGTTATCGTGGAAGAGCGAGTGTTTTTAATCTTCGCACGGTGATGTGTCTAGTGAGAGTAATGTTATTAGGTATCTTAAGCGTGCGTAATCTATAAAGAAAAAAGCGGAACGAAATGCCAGTTGTAGAGAGATGTTCTTTTTACTTTCTTATTCTTCTTATATTCTTCTTTCGGGGAAATTGGAAAGGAACACGCCCCGAGCGGGACGCGCTCTCTCGTTGATCGATCGCCACCACGGAGAGCACACACACACACACACACATATACACGGAAAAGCAGAAACACCGTTTCGGCGATCTTCGCGATCTTGCGATCTTACGATCCTTGCGAGCGATAAGGAGCGAACGTTTCGTTCGTGGACGTAGGAAAGGGAAACAACGGGAAACAATGTCGAGACTGTCCGTCGGCGCCCCGACGGAGGATGTTGCTTTCCCGTCGCGATACATCGTCGGCACCGAGACGATCGGAACGTCTTTTCTCGGTTTCCGTTCGTTTTCTCCATTTTTTCGTGTTTCTTCTTCTTTTTTTCTGACAACAGATCCACGGCCGGAGAAACAGATCGAGAGAGAGAGAGAGAGAGACGATGAGCGAGGAACGGAAACGGAGAAAAGCGAAACGGCGATTCCGAATGGGCGAAAGGAACATTGTCATGTGTATACGCGATCACAAACCTTTTTCGAGAAACGACAGCTTTACCGATAGTTAAACCAATAGTTTTTTCGCAACACGGGCACACGTAACGAATACCTACAAGTTCACAAATATACATACACACATTTACAGACACACACGCGGTAAGAGACACGTAAATACACGCGTCGACACACGATGAACACGGACGCAAACACACACACGCATACACACACATGCATATACATGTAAAGCGATCCATGCGACAACAAGAAACAAACAAAAAAAATTGTTGTATGAATATAACGTTTGCAGTTAGGTGGGACCAAAAACGACTTTATATCTCTATGTGCATATCCAAGCAACGTGTAATTTAATTAATGAATTAATTAATTATCCATTATTAATGACTAGGTAAAGAAAAAGATCCATTGATAGCGATCGAGGACGATGACGAATCATTAACCAATAATTAGATTATTAAGTTTGTTTATTGATGCATTATTCTATGATATAATTATTATTATTATTATTATTAACTTTATTGCCTTTATTATTATTTTATTACATTGATTAATGCCGATGATAATATTATTATTATTTAAACAACGTTTTAAGACATGATTATTTAGAGATCGTGTAGGAACAGTACGTATCATTAATTATTAATTATTTTTAATTATTATTATTATTATTATTATTATTATTATTATGAGATATTTTGTTGTATTATTTTCAATAAAATCGATTGAAAATATTTAATTTCCTCGGTTTTGTTTTTTGATTTTGCGCTTCGCCGGATTCTCTAGGTTGCTGAATATGCGGTTTCTTCTTTCTTTCGCGATTTCGATTGCTTTCTTATGGGAAGAGGGTCTGTGTCGATCGAGAGACCGGATGGAAACCCGAAGAGGAGAAAAGCGGAAAAGAATCACTCGAAATCGCTGCACTTTCCTCAATCCCACCTTCTTCATCTACTTCTACTATAATTTCATCTTCTTCCAGTTTTCATTGGTCCGTTGATTTTTCATGTTTTTCAGTTTGACTTTTCATTGGCTACGTCTGTATACGATTTTCTCTCCTTGATACCCCTCCGAGAGCACCCTCCTCTTACGCTCCTTTCTCTTCTCTCTCTCTCTCTCTCTCTCTCTCTCTTTCTCCCCTTTCTCTCTCTCTCTCTCTCTCTCTCTCTCCTTTCTCCCTCTCTTATTCTCACGTATTTCCGGAACGATTTTCGAGACTCGGGAAGAACGGGGGAAGACGAAACGAACGAACGTACGAACGAACGAACAAACAAACGAACGAACGAACGTACGAACAAACGAACAAGCTAAAGTAACTAAACGGACGAGAGATAGAGAGAAGTTCACGCGACCGAAAGAACCAGAGAAGGGAAACAAAAGAAAGAAGGAAAGGCACCGGAAAGTAACGCTGAAAGCGAAGAGGTCCAAGGGAGACAAAAAGATTTAAAGACAAAAAAAAAAGAAAGGTAAAAAAGTAACAAATTGATCGATATAGTAACACGAGAAAAATGATTGCGCGTAGACGCGATCGTCGAACCGTAGAGGGGAAACAAAAGAAACCAGAGAAGATTTTTAGATTACCGAGGAAGCAAAGGAGGAACGCGTGGAAGCGAGCACACAGAAACAATGAACAAAACATGAAAACAGAAACGATCAAACAACAACAGCAGCAGCAGCAAACAACAATAAACAATCAGCGAAGGAAACAGTTCAAGGGAAACGAAAAAACGAAAAGAAACACACGAGAACAAAAAAGAAAAATAAAAAGATACAGTCGACAGACAGAGAGATACAAGAAAAAAAAAAGAAGTAAAACAATGGATGAAAAGAAAATAGTTGTAAAAGCCACAAACACATACGCGTACACACATACACACACAAATGTACTAAGTAAGTTCATACTGCGTATTGCCTTTCTGACTTCGGTGTGAAAATATATAAATAAACAAAAAAAAATGTCAGTCGCGCCGGGACTCGGGGATTTTTCAGCGACTCGTGTAATATTATAGCTGTTTTAATAGAATCCCGAATTGAGGCGGGCGGAGCGCGATCATGCTAGCAGCTCGCGTTTCCCGTTTCCCCTCGGTCGGTCTCCGATTTTTTCCCGAAAAATAGCAAAACAGAAAACAAGAAAAAACATAAAGAGAACGACCAAAAGGAGAAGGAGCGGAAACGCTGCGTAGACCTCGAGGACACCACTCGGGTCCGTGTCGTCCTCGTCAAACTCTGTCGGACTTTGTCGGATTCTTCCCTCTCGAGCTCGAGGCTCGGGCTTCCTTCTAATCGATCTCTTTCTCGAGATCGACCGTGGACCGCGCGACGTCGAGCGCCGATACAAATCAAATCGAATCCGAGAATCCGCAAATCGGGAGAAAAAAATAGCAGAAAAAGGGAAACGGGTGTCGCGGCGAGAAAACGCGGCCACGCTGAAACGAAACGATCATTTTTTCACTGTTCTCCGCACGAAAGATAACGTTGTCCCTCGACCCTCGAGAATAAGAGAAGTACGCGAAAATCCCCGCGTCCCCGCCGGTTGTGTCTGTTTCATGTTTTTCAATATTTGTAATTTATCGATAAAATTATTAAAACGGTATCGATACATAACAGTCTAAAGTGTGCGCTACTCTACATAATATTATTATATATAAAGTATAAAAGTATACATTATATATATATTATATATATATACATATATATTATATATGAGAAGTATAATATATATATTATACACACATTGGGATTGGTGAGAATATACGGTTTTTTCGCTTTGGAGTGTTATTTTCTGAAAATATTGAACAAAATATGGAAAAAAAAATTAAAAAATAAAACCAATGAATAAAAAAAAAAACAAACAAACATAAACGAGCCGTTCTTTCGTCTTCTGTGATTCTTTCATTGCTACCGCGCGCCGACTCCTCGGTTCTTCTCGGAACAGACGCCGCTCGATTTGTTTCGCGACGTTACTTCCTCGACGCGTTACCGGAAACGATGGCGGACTCGAAGAGCATCGGGGACGAGAGCAGATCGGAAGGACTCGGGGACGAGGTTGAGTATTCGATCGCGGGATCGTGCCGATCGAACTTTCCGGAAGAACTCGCGGCATCCGGTCTTGTCGCGCGTCCAAGTCCCAGGCGCGCGCGGAAACTTCGCTCCGATCCCGAAACTCAAAGCAGACCCCGAAAATTGTAGAGAGCCGGGAATCCAGTCGATCAGCCAGAAGTTTCCGGTGGCTCGGCCAGCAAGTTCTTGTACACCCTTCCCGCGAAGTTGAGGAGCTTGCGCGGCACACCGATCGAAATCGCAATCGCGGACGAGCCGGAACCCCCGGAGCTGATCGAGTTAGAATTTTCTTCGGTCGAGTCTCGCCGCTCGGATCCGCAACCCGTAGAACTCTCTCCTCTTTCTGTAGATTGCTGGGAAATGCTCTCGGGATCGACGACTACGAGACCAACATGGCGGCCTTCTGGTTCCTCGATACCCTGGCGCTTCAGGTTCTCAAACACAGGACGAACCTCGACGAAAATTACTTGAGCGTACTGGTCAGCTGGCTTGCTGGGGAGATGATGCTCATTCGAGGTAACCTGTCACGATTTTTAACACGTTCATTTCCAAAATATCGTACAAAATTTCTCCTTAACCGTACTGTAAAGTAGGTGCTGTAGATTCCTCGATTTAACAGCGGTTCTTATTCGATTGTATGATTCTCGGCATTATTAGGAACACTGGCAAGACTTTCATCATTATCTCTGGACTTAGAATAGCATCGCTCCGATAGCGAACGTTAAACTTGTGTCGATTCGCAGAGAAGAAGCTCCCGCGCGAGGAGTTTATCAGGCTGATGAAGGAGCTGTTTCACCAGGCAGCGAATAACATATCCGAAAAGAATCGGTGTCCTTACTGGGACGAAATCGAGTGGGAAAAACCGGAGGAAACCGACGTGGACGAAAGAAAGGACGACCAAGATGCAGCTCTGGAGGACTTCCAGCAAACTTCGATGAAAAAGTAGTCTATCCACTTTCGTCTCGCGATTCGGTGCGAGTACCCGATCGATTCGCTGCGCTTTTGTAATCCAGGACATCGAAGAGCATAGTAGACAAGAAAGGGTCATTTTCGAGTAACGGAGAAGATGAATTTGAACCGTTCCTCAGCGACGTGGACCCGCTAGTCGCCTTGGACGCCTTGATGGAGTCTACCTACGACATGTAAACTTGTTTCCTGAATCTTCTCGTCTTTTGTTATGAACGAATCTTGTGTAGGAGGATAATGGAAATATTTTTCGTCGAACAGGTACGCTAACGAGCTCAGGTACGAGTTGGTCCACACGGTTTTTGTGGAGCAGATAGAAGTGCAGCATTATCCGGTGCCATTCCGTATCAGAAGGCCGCGGCCAACGAAAATGTCTGAACCTTCGACGTCGCCTTTCAACGTGGAACTCCGCAGGACATTCGAGGTTCACAACGTGTTCAGGGATATGAGAAGGCCGACAGGTACTGTAAATCTAGAAATAATTCTTCTATAAATACTTTATTGTTTGGATCAAAAGATCAATGTTTCAGGCAAGGGAAAGAAGAAGAAGAAGACTGTTGGATTCGACTGGCCCAGCACTCCCGCGAATTCGCTCCACGAGGAGGAGGCCCTTCTGCAGAATCGACGGTTCATCTTGCCGCTGGTAGAAGCGAACGAGGCGATGGCTTTGTTCGATCAGGTTCAAGACGACGTTTAATGTTAAAGAGCGGAACCTGTTGCGAAACTATTTATTTCAAAACCGAACGTCATATTGAAACGTACAACTTGGGAGCTGCGGAGATTTGGGAAGAATTACAATTTCAGTACCCTGTTATTCGATATTTTTTATTTTTAGTAAACAACAAAGACTGTTCATAAGGGAGAGTGTGAGTGGAAAATGGGTGGGGAACTATGAATTAGGGAATCACTGTGTCGACAGCACGGTGCCCCATTCCCTGCAGCTGAAGTCTTTGATGCTTCCAATGATTTTAGGGATTTGCAATTTGATAAATTTCGTGGAACCAGACAGGTCCTCTCGAGATTGGCCTAGTTGTCCATACTTGTTGCATCCGCAGCCCCAAAATGTGCCGTCGTCTGCTAAGAAAATAAAATTCTTCAACGTGGTTCCATCCCTTGGCGTTTGCCATAAGAGGCACGTACCCGTTAGACACACGGTGAACGTGTTCCCGCATTCGACTTTCTTCACGAACGTTTCTACAACTTCGTTTTGATCGTCTGTGAAATCTACCAGTGTCGGTACTGCGACTACTTTGCTGTCCAGAGAGGGAAACCCTAATTCTCCGTTCGTGTTCCACCCCCACGTGTACAAGTCGCCCTACGATTTAAAATATATCTTTGAGAGAAGCATTCTTTTTCATCGATTGTATTTTTATCTAGTGTATTAACTTGGTCGGTGATCACAGCGCTATGCCACCCCATCGCCGATATTTGAACAACTTTGAGACCCGCCAGAGCCTCGATCAGTTTAGGGTTGTCGCAGTCCTCGAGATCGTTGTGTCCCAGCTGCCCACGCCTGTTTCAAACAATTCTTTTTACCATAATTCTGCGTCGATTCGAAGCATTCGAATACGTACGTTCCCATCCCCATCGAGTACACGTCGCCGCTCTCTGCTAAGAGGATCGTGTGATCAAAGCCACAAGCTACGTCTACGAATTTCACCCTCTTCGGCATCTCGACCAACGTGGGGACATTGAAAACGCGACCTGAAGCGATTGATAGTGACTTTAACTCTTGGAAAATGTACTTTATAATTAGGTCTTTATCTATTAATTTTTTCTTTAATATATTATGTCAGTGCAAAAGTTCATGCCCGACTCCTTGTTCTATTTTAACGAAATTTTGGAAGCAGTACTTTTAGACGTAAGGAATTTCAGAGTCCATTATTGTTTAATCTGTTGTATTTGGAACATGTACCTAAATTAGTAAGGACTACAGTGCATCCTCCTTGCAGAACTTTAACGGGGTACTCTTTATCAGAGTCATCGTTGCTTGGAATAAAGTTCGTCACCTTTTTCCAAGCGTTGCCAGCCTCGTAGATCTGGTATCTCCACAAATCATTGTTATTAGACAAGATTATTATATTGTCTTTACCAATTGCAGCTGATTTACAACTACAAAAGAAAATGGAATTATCATCTGCTTCCTCAGGAACATCTAAGATCATTGTACCTGTCCAATGGATTCTCCGGAATCTGTATCAATTGAATACCGGTGTTCCCTTGCTGATCTTTCTTGCAAATATGCAATTCCCTTCCCTTCCACAAAAGAAAGTAGCCCCATCCTATTTGAAAATCTGTGATTCCAGGGAAAGCGACTTCAGTGAATGAATCCACTATGTATACAATGTCTCCGCTATCAGAGAACAATGTATTAGCATTAAATCCGGCATAATAAAACATGTTCCCACCATTGAAATCAATTGTTTCTATAGAAGTACAATTTACTGTGTGTTATCTAGACGTAAGACCTTACAGAACTCGTAGAGACTAGGAAATGAGAGTCGAAGACTCGATTCTTGGCCGACTTATAGTTTCAATGCGCATATCGTCTATGTTGTAAGGTAAGAGACTATACCCGGATCATCGTTTCCAAGCAGATACTATAAAACGCTATTATTGGCCAAAATGTGCAGGTGTACAGTTCTAGTTTCCTTAGTTACGGGAGCAACAACACAACAAACCCTGTGGACGATAACCCAGTAGTGGACGTGTCGTGGTTAACTGTCGCCACGATTTGTTTCCCGATTAATAAATAACAAACGAAACATGGTAACGATTATCAGAGATCATTGATCATTCTAACGTGCACAAAACGGTCGATCATGCACCCCTTTTCTCACTGCGTTCAATCTGTATTTCGAGACACGACACATGTACGACATAACCTATCGGTAGCTGCACTGTCAAGATTCGATACAGTCTACTTTGTCGGGGTGCACTGCTTAAGTGGAAAATGTACGATCGAAGTATCTGTTGCTGCTTTTATCCAAAATCGATGGCAAATATCCGTGGTCCAGCAAAATATTCTGTAAATGTTGTCAGATTCAAGCGTTGTTTCGTGTACAGCAAACGGAGCTGCGATTCCGTCTGCTACGCCGAGCAGCGCGAAATTTGAATCGTGTTCTTGCTTTCCGTCTCAATTTGCTTCGTAGAATCTCTTCTTTCTCTTTTCTCCGCTTTTATTTTAACAAACTTTTTTGGACAACTATACTACGAGCGTTCCTTAGCAAATTTTTATAGGATTTTTCGAAAGATACAACTGGGATATTCTGTAGTCTTAGAAGACAGTGTGTCTTTGCAGAGTGAAATGTTTCATTGTTATTGTATTTAATGCGACTACCGGTTAATCAACGACGATTGTAGGGACTGTTGGCAATCCTGAGGAAATTGCGTTCGAATCCGGACAAAGAGCTGCGTTTGCTTCTTCTGGGTCTAGACAATGCTGGAAAAACGACGATACTCAAGTCTTTGGCCAGCGAAGACATCACACAGGTATCGGAAGACGCATATTTTCCATCATTGCTCCACGTTTGATCGTCATCGGTTCAAATATACTTACCTTTATGAGACATTGTCTTCTTAATTAAAGGTAACGCCGACCCAGGGCTTCAACATCAAAAGCGTGCAAAGCGAGGGCTTCAAATTGAACGTCTGGGACATTGGCGGTGCTCGAAAGATTCGACCCTACTGGCGAAACTATTTCGAAAACACCGATGTTCTGGTAAGTGAAATTCTGCACGTTTCAGAGAATGCTTAGCAATCGTTAACAATACTTTTCCGGACAGATCTACGTGGTGGACAGCGCGGACGTGAAGCGACTAGAAGAAACTGGTCAGGAATTATCAGAATTGTTGCTGGAAGAAAAATTGCGGGGAGTTCCATTGCTGGTGTACGCCAACAAACAGGATCTAGGACAAGCGGTAACCGCGGCTGAAATCGCAGAGGGTCTCGGTTTGCACAACATCAAGGACCGAGACTGGCAAATCCAATCGTGCATCGCCACCGAGGGAAAAGGTGTCAAAGTACGTTAACAGTCTGCTGAACTGTTGACTATATAATTGACGGGAATTTTCGAATCCTACAGGAAGGACTGGAGTGGGCGTGCAAGAACATCAAGAGGAAGTAACCAAAAGAAGAGTGATCAAAGTGTGACAAAGAGAGGATATGGGACCTGCACGATGCATCCTGTACAACCATCATACGTTTTATTTGGCTTTTTCTCTAATATTTACAGGAGCTGTTTGCTGACAGATTGGCCGTTGACGGGTTCGATGGAGAACGCGCGAGCATGATCGCGGTAACCGTCCGACTTCGGTGACCCTGAGAACGCGTGGCTTCTCTTCTCGCGCGTTCCTCCTACCGTATAAAATAATTTTTCTAGATTCCTTTAGAGTAAATAAATATATATATATATATACTTATATGTATAACGAGCCGGGACGAAGAGAAATAAAAAAGGTTCTCAGAAATTGAACGCCTAAGTTGCTCCGCCGCGTCCGTGACTCCGCTGTTTATGTACACGCGAGGAAGCAAAGGGCGCCGCACAAGCCTTCGCTTCGCCGATTTTCGTTGCGAATCGAACTAACAACAGAAACGACTCGGTAGCATTGTTACGACACATTCCTGCCGCGGACGATAAACATTTTCGAAACGATTCGACATCGCGTCGCGAGCTCTCTTTCCTCTGTCTCTCTTTGTCTTTCACAAGCGCACTCTCGTCGAGATCATCAAAGTTCACTGTGAACGCTCTCCGTGGTAACTCGGATCTCCTCCTCGTGGAAGTCTGTACAGTTGGCCGGGTACTTTTGCTGAAAAATATCGGAACGGTTCAGGATCTTCTGTCTTACAATAGAAAACGATCACGTGGACAACGAGCTCGTCGAATATATATCGTTCTCTTTCTTTCGTCGACAATGCTGACGATGCGACAATTTGCACGACAGAGGCGCGCAGCTGCTAGCCTCGCTTATGTTCGGTTCAAGTTTCAGGATCGCGTGGCATAATCGTTCACACACGACGACGCAGTCGAACACGGTCGTTGCTTGTAGTCGGGACAAATTACCCCGAACGAAGCGGACACATACGATTACAAGTATGCGTGGAAGGAATGCCACGTAAAAGCAATTATTTACTAGTAGATAACAGATTCCAGAGTGAATAGAAAATAACGATTAGCGACGACGAAGTTACAACGATTTTGAGAAACCTTTCGCGGGTACTTTCTGTACCGGAAGACTAGCAACGCGAACATCGAGATAGTCATCTCTCACGAGGTTTTTTCAACGAACTTTTTGCCCACGCCGGTAGTTCTACTCACGACGCATTTGTCGTGTTCTGTGATGGCCCCGTAGAGAGTCCAGAAACTGGTTCCCAGCTTGTTGCTGACAGCCCAGGCCGCCGGATAGCTAGTCGCCTTCAATAAACCGCTTCGCAGAGGCGACTGTTGCTTGTCCTGCTCGTTCTTCTCGTTTATGGTGCAGAGAATCTGGCTGGCGCATTGCGGCCTTTTGATCGCCCATTTGTACGCGCGATAAGCCTGAAAATCGAACATCCGATATCACGCTTGGGTGTTCGAACATCAGCATCCACGCGTTCGACCAGTTACCTTCAACATGGGATCGACGATGTCGTTGTTGATCACTTCGCTGAGTCTGTTGCTGATCTCCCTGGCGTTCACTCGGGACATGATGAATCCCTTCTCAGAGGCCAGGGTTATCAGTTCCTGGACGTACGAGACCGCTGGTCGGATGTACTGCGAGCTGTCGATCTTCATGCCCAGATGCCTCTTCGCGATCGCGTTCACCAACCTATCGAAATTCCATAAAATCGGTGATCAACGAGCTCGCGGTTTGACAATCGATTCTGTTCGAACTGAAATTGTTACTACGGGAGCAACAACCTATTAGAAGGTTCCCATATATCCTCACCTCGATAAGCTCTCCACCGGTCTCATCGCGTCGAACATGGCCGACTTCGGGAATCCCTGCGACTTCAGGAAGCTGTTCCCGACGAACTGCGCGGTGTTGAGGTACCGTTGCTGAATCTGCGGGTCGGACACGTGAGAGATCCACTCGCCGACGTAGTTCGTCATCGCTCGGATCCACCGTCGACGCAGAGACGGGTTCTCGAAGCTGTCCAGCATCTTCTCGTACTGTATATGACCGTGCGCGTCTGTCATCTGTCCCACGAACTTCGCCAAACCGCTGTTCTTCCACAGGGTCTGGCCGAGCTCGGAATTACTGAAGTGGTCCCACATCACGTGCAGGTTCTCCAGGATGGGCGGCATGTACCAGGAATGTCCGGAGTGATCGTGCGACTTCTTGGGCTGGCCGTCGACCTCGTTCTCGCTGCCCAGGTTCTGTATCAGCATGGGCAGGACACCCATCAGGAAGTCCGAGTTCCCAGAGTTCTGACCAAACAGCGTGCTCCCCAGGCTGAGCAGGCTGTCGAAGTCTATGCTAGTCTCTTGCTTCGCCTCGACGTCTCTGCTGACCCTCTTGCCACCCTTGTCCGGGTTCATCATGCCCTCTAAAACCGAGCCTATCACCGAGTAGTCAAACCCCTGTCGGTTCTCGTTGCCGGCGAACAGGGTGCCGATGCCGGAGATGATCTGCCCGATGCCGTCCAGGTTCGTCTTGCTGCCCACAATGTCGTTTCCCTGTTTCGCGCGATTAGTTTGGTCGATTAGCTTCTAAATAACCACGAAGCGATAAGTGTCTCGTTTTACCTGTTTCCCGGCGTCCGGCTGCACGAACGCGTTCGCCAGTCCCTGCAGGCCGTTCATCCCATCCTTGTTCGAGAAAAAGGACTTCGCTGCCTCCAGGAACACCGCCGAAGCGTCTTCCTCTTCGTGCTTCTCGCAGCTCGCCGCGGCGGCCAGCAGGATCAGTAGGATGCACGTCCTCGGCAACAACATCTTCACGGTGATTCCACGCTTCTGTACCGTGCCTGAATAAATCAACGAATCTCTGTCATCTATCGATCGATCGACCGATCGGATACACGCGATCACGGAATTCGCTGCCCCACGGTCCTAAGCCTAAGCGGCGAGGAGTCGTTGACCTTCAACCGGATCCTCACTCTGGTCGAGTTATTTTAGGAAGGCGCGGCTTCTTCGAGGCCGTGAGCGACACACCGGAAACGTTTCGGCTCGTGGTCACTCGGCTATACCGTTGCTCCCTCTCTCTTTCTCTCTCGCTCTACCGACACGCGACAAAACACAATCGCCGACGATACGTCGCCAGTATGCGAGCATACTTGCCGACGATCGACGAACCCGTAGCAGGAAATATCGCACCGCTAACACTTGGACGAGGATCGGCCACAGAAAATTTAATTCTGTTTTTTTTTTTTCAAGAAGCAATGTACAACAAAAAATCATTTGGATTTCAAGGGGTTCAAAAATCAATGATCCGAAGACTTGCCGACCGTCAAAGTAGACCGTCCGTCATGTAATCGTTAATGATGTTCGTTTTCCGAGGGTTAAGGTCGATTTCCGGTTTCAGGGTTGCAAACAGTGGCCCAGGGTGAACATCCTGGCGACCTTGGGCTATCGGCGAGCGTATCGGTGCTCGGGCACGTGGTGAATGGGAAGAAACGGCGAACAATCGGAGCGCGGTGTATCCTAACGCGAAATTCCAGTACCGTAAACCGCATGAAATTGACATTCTCGAGGAGGAACGACGATTCGGGATAACGGTACCGGCAGTTACTCATCGTTCCACCGACGCGAGGCGCCGAACTCGCGTCAATAATCGCCGGGCCGGGCCGAATCGGTCACCTACCGAGAATTCCATTCCGGATTCGACCGGGGGCTCGGTCGAAACCGAAACCAAGCCTCTCTTCGAAGAGAAGGGCCCCGACTGGCCCACTTTCATATTTGCGCGATGATGTTATGTTACAAACTTGGATGATGGCACATTAGTCCTAGCAAAAGTACCAATCACTTCAAAACCCGTTTCTGATTGCCACCGCCGCGAATTCGCATCGTTCTTCGAGCTCTTCGTAACAGGAAATGTTTTCATTTCGAAGAACTATTTCTTTACGGTGCTAGACTTACAACTCGCAGAAATTTGAGCGCGTCCAATCTTTTATAAAACACAATTGAGTTTGCAACGCTTCAAATTTGAAGACCGCCGAATTTAAAGCGTGTAGGAATTATTCTATCGAAATGCTATGACCCACAATTTCTGCGTGCTGTAAAATGTTCTCCTATTATCAGGTGTAGCGATCGCACCTGAAATTCGGCGCGGCGTAATTTCTACGCGTTTGTAATCGACGCGTTACGATGACTACACGTTTTAAATTTGGCGCGCTGAAATTTCGACGCGTAGTACCTTACGAGCAACTTGAATGATTTATATCTTGAAAATTGTCAGGAAGCCACGACTAACGTTCCACATACATGAAGAGTGATCCGCGTGCTACACTCGTGCGAAAGCCCGTTGAAATCGAAGTCGGACAACCGGGGTCCTCTCGTGAGCGGCGTGGCCCTGTTTCGGGCCGGATTCGATCCTCGAATCAGCCGCCAGCGAAATCCGCTGGTCGACCTAAAAACGCAACGAAATCGACCCTGGAACGAGGTCGACCCGGTTTCGCACGGTGCAGCGCGCGTTTATTTATCAATTTCGCGCGTAAACACCGGAGAGTGCGAGATGCATCGACGAGAGGGAAAGCGCAGTCAGAACGTCCGGGTCGTCTCTGTTCTCCAAGGTCGGTCGGGGCCCGAGCGATTTCCTGGTCGCCTAATTTTTCCGCTTTCCGTCTAACGGATTTTTAGCTAACGGAGTCCGGTATTATTAATGGTTTTGCTCAACAACGCGTACCGTTCCCGAACGGATGACGCGGCGCTAGGAACAGGAGCAGGACTTATTAGTCCGTCGCGAGATATTCACGGGTCTCCAGGTAACCGGCATCTCGCCGGGTAATTAGAAGAGCTCGTTAGACACGGTCAGCGTAACTTCGTACGCCGGCTGAGCGCAATTTTCCGTCCTTAACAGTTCCTTTTCTTTTTTCTTTTTCGAGGAACAACTTTGTTCGGACGGTGCCATTTTGCATTGCCACTTACGACTGGGCCAGCAAAGAGCTTCGCGGATATTTTGGAATCGCCGCGCGACTTTCGGTGGAAGGTAGCTCGACAGCGTAATTATCGACAGAAATACCTCGCGTTCGATAATTACACCTATCGTCGTCACGGTTTTCGTTATCGCCGTAGTTAGCGGGTGAACCATGCCGATGATAACGCGGTGTTGTTTGCCACGCAACACAATTTTTGCGATGCGAGTCAATGCTACCGCGAACGAAGGAAACTGTTCCGATCTCTGCAGGAGCCGACGAGATCTCGCGAACGCGATTTTCCGAGAATTGCGATAGCTCTGCCGGTTATTCGACCCGATAGAAAAGTACCAGGTTACGACTCTTCGGTATGCAGATAACGGGGAGCTTTGGACGGCTCGCAAACTGCCTCGGGAATCGGTAATCGAGCCGAGGAGATGGCGTCTCAACCATTCTGCTCCTAACTTCCTTTCAATCTACACAAGGGAAAATTTAACTTATAGAAGAATCCATAAACTACGAACTAGTTCCGTCTCGGCGTTAATTCAAGGTATATTTCAGGGTTGAACGGGCCCCGGTTAACTTCCCTTGGCACCAGCAAGGTCAAAACGGTAGTCGCAATCAACTAGAGCGTGCTCGATAGTACAATATTCCCGTGGATGGGATCATTCAAGCCTGACACACCGGTACTCGAACGCGCGTCACACGGTTTGCGCACGTACGAGCGAGAACCGTTCGCGTAAAATCGACGGGAATCAGGTTCACCGATCCATCAAGAATGTTTGCGGACGCTTTCCGCCATGGAACCCGGCCGGGCTGTATTCACTCGTTCCACATTCGCGAAGATCCATGGACTTTCGTCTTGCTTCGAGAGACGGAAGGTTCGAGGGAGACAAGAGTTTCCAGGAAAAGGCTCTGAACGAGAGAGTCTTGGCGATTTCTCGGGGGACCGGTTGACCCGAAAACTTTCGGACATCCGGGAATGGATCGCGATTCGTTGGTCGACGACCGTTTCCGGTTTGGCGTGTGAACTTACTTCGAGAGCCTGGCGATGATCGGTAATCGAGTATCGAGGCGAGATCGGAGAACTCGCGAGCTGCCGAGAAGGAGTCCCGTTGGTCTCGAAATCCCGTGAGCACCTGACGCGACGAACGTTCTGCCGTGACTGCCGCCGAAGGTAGCCCGACGAACGGTACTTACCTACCTGAGCAGGTAGGCAGGCAGAGGCACCAGCCGAGCGCGATCGTTGCAGCACACCCGAGCACCGTTTCAAGCTCCTACGAACCCGAGCTGAGCCGAGCCGATCCGATCCGATCGAGTCGAATCGGAGCCGCGCACAGTCGAATATTTTCGAGAGAACCTGCGCGCGACCGTACTCCCGTATTCCCACTGAATGAGGAAACACCTGGACTCGCCAGGAATTTCGCGCCGTTCGAATACCGTACACTCGATTTCAGAAGAATTCAGACGAGGCAACCTTCCTCGTCTCCTCTCTCGATCTCCCGCTGCGGTGACGCAATCCGTCCAAAAATTCGAAGTATAATTTAGTACTAGAAAGTTAAATTGTTCGAGAAATAAATTTTCTGTCTGTCCGAGACAGCTCGTTGTACCGTTGCCATAATTAAAAAACCAGCTTTGGCCTATTCAAGGTACAGATTGTATGATAATTCTTGCGAAGAAGTTGACGCGACTCTAGCAACCTTAACAAATTGTCTACCTTAATTGCTTCATAACTTTTAATCTACCTTAATTGCTTCCTAATTTTTTCTTTTACAACTACTGAAATTGTAAAAATGTTTTCATCGGAAATTTTGTAATGAACCTCTTCATTGAAGCACATATTACAATAAAAGTTGTATGAAGTCGGAATGGGCACAGTCTTGTCACTGTTACAAAGCAATGTACGTCAGTCGCATTTATTGCTCGGTCGTTCTAGTGTTAATAGATCTTTCAACAGCAATAGCAATTTCAATCGTGGCCCAACGAGTCGTCCCCGGTAACACAGGCTAATAATTTAGTCTGGCAATATTTTTTCGCAAAAGAAGGATTTCTGAGCTTCCTAAAGTCTACTCGTGTCTCGGTACGTATTCTTATCTTATTGATTTCGATAAACTAATCGATCGGCGGGCATCGCGGCACCAAGCACTGCGAATAAACGAGACAAACGGTCTTTTCGAGAGCACCGATCGAAACCGTCCTCGTCAGAAAGAGCTGCAACGAAAACGAAACGCACCGAGCGTGCCGAATCTCGAAAGCTGGTGAATCGCAAGGGAATCGGAGCGGCGGGCCAAAAAAGGCGACTCTCCCTTTATCACGATGGTAGGATCGTCCCAAAAAAAAACCGGCTTGCGAAGGATCCCGGGCACTTTCGGTGGCTCGGACCGTGGCAGGCCGGCTGCTTGCCAGCGGAAGTCATCGACCCCGAGAGTAGAATTGGGGAACGACGCTTCGCCGTCCCGTTTGAATCCGAAACGCCAAGGTCGCGTCGCGGCTGAGCTACGCGCGAGTCATCTAACCCGGAGGATCGTTCAACCGGTTCCAAAACTGTGTGGCCGGTTGCCAGGACTCGATCCCCGTTTGGCCGCTTTGACCGCGTTTCGTTTTGTTCCAGTGCAACCGTTGCACTCTTCAAGGGCGACCTTCGAGTTTCAGGGTCCTCTGTCGCGGTCATCCAGCGAGAGCGCAGAACTGCGATCATGGTAATCAGTGCTCCGATTAATCAGTGCAAAAACGATTAAAAGAATGTAAAAATCTCGATGTACCATTTTCAACTTGTTGAGATGATTGAAGTACCACGTCGAATTGACTACTGGCTCGTGCAGTCTACTTCTGTAATGAAGTGTTCGAGTATACGTGCCGCCATTCAATTTCTCGTCTATCGGATACGTTTGACCCCGCGGTTCGCCGAGGAACAGGTGTGCGCCTCGTTTTTCGAGAAAAATGGCCGCAGCACGCACCGCGTCCGGCGTTCGGCTGGAACACCGTTACGAGATCGGACTTCTTATCGCGATCCGCGTTTTGCTCGACGAACTTTGATGCTTGACGCGTTGGAACGCCGGAATTCTGTTTGCGCCGGCGGCGCGGCGTCCCGCGCGGGGAGGGATGTTGCGCGGCTTTTCCTGCGCTCTTATCATTCGGTTCTCGTCAATAGTTGACGACCCGGAGGACACGCGACAGCTTTCTTTTTGCTCTGTTCTCCCTGGCGCAACCCTTTCTCGGCCGCGACTCTATCATATTTTTATGCGTATGAAAACGGGAACCGCCAAGCCGCGCCGCGGCTTCCACCGACTGAATAAATGATCAAAGAAAACGCGGCCGTCACGAAAGTGGGCGTCAGCGTTTCGTGACACCGGCAGTCGTGCGATAAATCGCATCCGGACCGGGTCGAAACTGTCCGACCAGGAATATCTCTGAAAAATGCCTCGACGAAAGGACAGAGAGACGGAGCCGGGCTCCGTGGTGCCGGAGAAGGTGCTGCGACTGTTGGGTATCTGGCCCCTGAACTCCGACGACATTCTGAGGTCGTCCTTGGGCCGATGGTGCTTCGCCATGCTGACCCAAGTAAGCCTCGAGCTGCTTTCTTGGTTCAGAGCGGCCTCCAGAGATTGTTTTCTCAGGTCAGCGCTATCTGCAGCCTGTCCACGGAGGTCTACCGCCACTGTCTCGACATGGACGACACGATGGACGCGTTCGTGATGGACCTCTCCGCCATGATCAGCCTCTCCAAGGTGTTCATTCTCAGGTTCAACTGGAAGCACACCTACGCACTGGTTAACTCGATCGTGGAGGACTGGTCGAACGTCGAGGACTTAGGCCATCGTAGCATCATGGCCAAGTACCAAGAAAAGGGCCGACTCGTGTCCATGTTGCTGTTGTACATGGGCTACGCTTCGGGGCTCTCGTTCATCGTCAAGGCTCTGCCTTTGCACCTCTTGCCGTTCCAGGTTCGCTCATTTTGTCTAGCTCACGCAACGCGAACAGAACATTGAATGGATGTCCAGTAAAATGACGTATGACACATTTTGTAAAATTTACCAGATAACGTAAAAACAATTCGTTTCTTATCGAATCGCAACATTCTAGTTATAATTAGACTGCGGATCTTTATGCAAAATCTATATTTATCAAGTCGTACAAATTTCCATTTTCCTTGAAACATTTTATCAAGTTTCAAACAACATATAGACGTCCTTCAATTCTTTAAACCAGCAGTCTAGTTGCAATATAGAACCCCTAGAGCATTCTGGTTATAATTAAAATACGGATCTTTATGCAAAATCTATATTTATCAAGTCGTACAAATTTCCTTTTCCCTTCAAAAATTGTATCAAGTTTGAAATAACATATAGACGTCCTTAAATTCTTTAAACCCGCAGTCTAGTTGCAATATAGAACCCCTAGAGCATTCTGGTTATAATTAAACTGTGGATCTTTATGCAAAGTCTATATTTATCAAGTCGTACTTTCCTTTTCCCTTGAAAAATTGTATCAAGTTTGAAACAACATATAGACGTCTTTAAATTCTTTAAACCCGCAGTCTAGTTGTAATATAGAACCCCTAGCGCGATCATCGAGTACAAAAAGTGTTGCCAATGTCATTTGTACGTCAGTAGATTTCAGAAAATGTTGAACGCACGCCTTTCTTCCAGACATTCGTGCAATTGTTCTCTCGCTCAGGTGTTCGAAGTTCCGTTGAACTCGACGAGCACCGTGGACCCGACCCTGAAGACCAAGTACTTCCTGTCGACGTACTGCGCGTTCGGGTCCCTGCCTTGGTCCCTTAGATCCTGCGTGCTCGTTGTCCAAGCGATGACGGTGTTCGTCAACGCAGTGGGTCATTGCGGCAACGACGGCCTCTTCTTCAGCTTGACGATGCACCTGTGCGGCCAGTTCGAGGTGCTGAAGATCAAGCTGGCCGAGATTGAGATCGAGAAGTCCGGCTACGGAAGGAAGATCGGCTTGCTGGTGCAGCGGCACTGTCGCCTCGTGGTTCTGGCCGACGATCTCGAGCAAAGCTTCAACGTGGTCATGCTGGTCCAGCTGCTGATGAGCCTGCTGCTGCTCTGCCTCGAAGGTAACTCGGCTCGCATTTCTAACAAAACGAGTCACTTCCTCTCCGCGAGTCCGACGCCGGCAGCTGGCTCTCTGGCGCCTGTTGATTTGAACGATAGCATCGAGATATTCTGTCGATTAGCACCGATATATCGCGTGCACGGATCGTTTTTCCTCTCCACTAATCGCGCTAATCTCCAATCACCGATTCCGTCCATTCCTTTTTCTACGTACCTCGGAACAACCGCTGTAAATATTAACCGAGTTTACCGTTCGCTTAATTGCCTTCGTTGACAAGATTTCTTATGCGATAACACGCTTTAATCGCACAATTCGTGAGCCGGAGAAATAAAAAAAAGTTATCGTCACAATGTTATAATTGGGATAGGAAAATGCTGGAAGCCATTAAGTTAAATGAAACCTTCTTTAGATATGTTAAGTCTTACCGATTACCAAGCTCGTGCATTAACGAAAAATGATATCACTTGACATACGTCAATGTTAGAGACCCATTTAGATTACAGCCGTCCTTGAAATTATTAATTGATGGAAGGGGCTTTCGACCGCAGCAACGCGCCCGATAACGTTCTAATTACCGCATTATAAAACGGCCATCGCTTTGCAACTTGTGCACCGCAGAGCTGGCTGCACTGTATCCCTTTTTTCCGCCTGAAAAATCAATTAAACATGAAAATGGAATCAGTCGAGTCTGAAACAGTATTCGATGGAAGATCGCTCGTATAATTTCGTAGATACCGGTCTCAAAAATACGATGCACGATCCCCGTACTCCTTGCTAGGTCCTTGAACCACCCAATTCTGACAGTATCTCTGTTGTCAATCTCTCTGTCAACGTTCCTCGCTCTGAGACCGAATTTACATCCCTCACTTCGGACTACCCACGCAGGCCGTTCACTCGCAGTGAATACAAAAGGTGAACGAGGATAGACACAATGTTCTTCGTTGGATAAAGCGAAAGTGGAACATGCACCGTTCCACTTTGAACGATCATCGATGATTCATCCGCGGTGAAAAGATAAAAATAAAACCAAGCATCGTTCGCGATCAAACTTTCCAAAATAAAATCGTCCAAAGTAAAACAGCCCGGATTCAGCGTACCAAACTTTTGGAACGTCTAGCCAGTCACAGATTCGTGTCACTGCGAGCCCCCGGAACCTCTTACCCGTCGTGGAGCCCCTAGTCCGCTCCCGAAGGGCGTGGAGGTGCGAACCGGTCACAGATTCGTGTCGCCGCAAGCGCCTTGAAGGCGTGGAGCCCCTAACCCGTGACAGATACGTGTCGCCGCAAGCCCCCGACTCCGAGAAAGCCATTGTAGCACCGTTATTTCGTCTGTTGTGCTCACCGCAGTTTTTCTCGAAATCCAGGGTTCATGATGCTGGTGTGTTTGAACACGAACGACAGAGCCGGCGCGCTGAAGTGTCTGGTGATCGTGACCACGTTGCTGATGCAGCTGTACATCTACACCTACGCCGGCGACGCCCTCGAGTCGCACACAGCCGAGATCTCGTTCGCGGCCTACGACTCGACATGGTACCGTTCCCGAGGGCACCGAGCCAGGGACATGGCGTTGATCATCCACCGCGGGAACTCGCCGTACCATGTCACGGCCGGGAAATTCGTGCCGATGAACCTGCTCACGTTCAAGGAGATCCTGAAAGCCTCGGCCTCCTACATGTCCGTCCTGAGGGTGATGATGGACGCGTGAATCGCTCGTTTTTCGCGACTCCGACGGAAACACGGAGCGTACTTGAAGGCACGCAAGAATCGTACACCGGCGACGACGTACCGGCACACACTCCATCAGAAACGAGAAGACTGCGTTGCATCGATCGCACACACACACACACACACACATAATCTCTCCTTCCCTCTTTTCTTCTCTCTCTCTTCTCTCCCTGTGTCCCTTAGTCGAATATATCATGTGTATACCATCTTTTTACGATGCAATAAAGACAATATTACTATAATACGACGAGATGGACGTCCCCGTCTCCTCGAAACCGAAAGTCTAACCGGAGACCCCGCGCCGGAGGGTTGAAATTGTTTTCCGATACCGGCGAATGAATAAGGAAAACACTTGCGAAGCGGTTCGTTTCGAGAGAGAGAGAAAGAGAGAGAGAGAGCAATCATTCGCAATTTAGACTCTGTTCGGCTCCGTTCCTATTCGAGAAACGGGTCACTTCCATTCGAGGAACGGTCGCGGGCTTCGATAAAAATTGAATACCACTCGCAAACGTCCCCCGGAAACCTCGTTCTCACTGGCTCGAAAACGGAAAAGGCCAGCGGAGGAAACGCAAGATACTCGCGCTTTGATCCTCCTTCTCCCTCTCTCTTTCTCTTCCTTTCTTCCTCGAGAGCGTAGACTTGTCGGCGCAGCTGACACAGAACGCTCGACAGCCGGTTAGGCGATTACGGGTGAATAAATCATCGGTCGAAATGCGCGGCGCGCTCGCGCTCATGCTCGCGCAAAGGACGAAGATGCGTCGATTACCGAACAACACGATTCTCCCGCGACCGTTCGTTCGTGCAAGCCTCGATCATGAAGAACGAGGACTTCTCCTACGCGATGAAGCCGATGAAAATCCTCTCGTGGCCCGTCGGCACCTGGCCCCTGCAGAAATACAACTTTTCCTCCGGTCTGCGCTGCTTCATCTCCATTCTACTTCTGGTATGAAAGCGTCTTGAAGTGTCCACGGTTCGTTGTCTCTTCAAGATACAGACGCCTGTACACAATAGTTCGCCGAATGTGCCTTTGAGTGCGAATGATCACTATCAAATGATCTTATCGACGTACAACAGGGTTGTATAAAATACTGAACACACCCAGAATATTAAGAGAATTCTTTATGAACGCAGTACAGGATCATCTGTTCAATATCACTAGATTTTTAGGCAAAAGGAAAATTGCCTTAGGCTGATCAGAAACTTCTTCCTTCCTTTTGATAAGTTGGCACAAATATTATACATTGAAGCTCCCAAAATCTTTTTGCTAAAATTTACAATTTTGTGCGATCTTTGCTAGAATACATGTCGAATAAAGATTGAATCATTTCCCATGGAAGTATCTTAATGGTTTCAATAATTGTAAAATAAAAAATGTGACCCGGTCATTTGACCGGTGGTGGTCAAGTTTAGTTTTACAAGCAGTGTCTCTTTGTCTTTTAAATTAGTGTCTTTTAAATTAATAGTATAGAGTTCACCTTTGTTCGTCGTCTTCGCCGCCTCGTTGAACACAACAGATCCGTAAAAAGACTGTGTACTTCGTATCTATTGTGTTGTCCGGAAAGTTCGTGCCGTTTTTCCGTGGGTGGCATTAGAACAGGTCTGAATATGTCAGAATGATTGAAAACAAATGGTATGTGTACATAGTCTAAACAGGTGATCTTTCAGGCATTTTTAGAAATAAGTTTGATTAGGATACATTAATTATTGTTAGTTTTATACGCTCTTAAATATGGAAGGTGACAGAGCGAATTATTATAGGCATTTGATGCTTTTTTCTTCCAAAAGCTGTTGGAGCTTGGTTGGGATGTGCTACCGCATTCACCCTCTTAACCAGACATTACACCCTCAGATTTTCATCTCTTTAGGTCAATACAAAATTCCCAAAATGACAAAAACTTTAACTCTTTGGTTTTTCGCTGGAAAACGCAAGTTGCGCGAAAGATGGAGAAAGATTGTCGAACAAAATGGCACTTATAAGTCTGAAGAGCCGTTTTTGCAGCTATTGATGCTGCTGATCCTGCACGTGGAGATTTACCTGGACAGTAGCGACCCCGAGAAGAACCTGGACGCCGTTGTGCTGATCACCTGCGGCATCCTCGCGGTGTGGAAGGTGGTATGGTTCCGCGTCCATTCGAAAGGACTCGTGGCGAACTTCCTGTCCGCCGAGAAGGACTACGCCGAGCTTGAAGAGCTGGAGAAACGGTTGATCGTGCGGCAGCACGCGCACATGGGTCGAATCGCTTGCGGCAGCGTCATCTTCTTCTCGTATTTCGGCTCGACGCTGTTCACCACGGCGCCGATGCTGGCTCAAGAAGACGAGGGCGCTGCGCAGGACCTGAATGTCACTCGGGGGGACTCGACGAACTATCCCATGCCTTCGGAGTACGCTCTGGATCTGTTAAACCTGCCGGCCAGTTTGTATCCGGTCGTCTACATCGGCGAGTACGTGCTGATGTTGGTCACCAGCACTGGGAACCTCGGTAAATCCTTCTTCTCTTTTTCGATCCGGGTCCCGTTGGAGCAGGATTGCCGAGTGTATTTTCCAGGCAGCGACTCCTTGTTCTACGGTATCATTTTTCACCTGTGTGGTCAAGCGGAAGTGCTGAAGCTGGACTTCAGCAAGCTCGCCGAGGTGGGCGAGACGAAGGCTCGCTTCGATGTCCTGGTGGCCAGGCACCAGCAGTTGTTGAAGCTCTCCGATCACCTGAGCGACACCATCAGCTCCATCATGATCGCGCAGCTTTTCACGAGCTGCCTCCTGATCTGCACAACAGGTACCGATTGTCACCAGGTTATTTTCAATGTTCTTCTTTCAACCCTTATACGACTAAGCAACATTTTCTACGATATTTAACGGCTTTTCAAGAACAGTCTAAAATAATCTTGCCGTTGGTCGACAAAAGAAATTGAAACCGGGTACCCGGGCACTCGGTCAGTGGCATAAGGGTTAACAAGTTCTTGTTAAATTAACACGTGTCGTTTCCAGGATTCCAATTCATACGGTCTTTGAACACCAACAACGTCGTGATGGTGATTAAAACGCTGACAGTGGTGACTACCCTGTTGGCGCAGCTGTACGCCTACAGCTATATCGGCGAGTACCTGAAGAACCAGTTCGAGGGGGTCGGGCACCGGGCCTACTGCAGCACTTGGTACAACCTCCCGCGAAAATTATCCCACGACCTGCTGTTCGTACTGATGAGGAGCCAGGAGCCCGTCTACCTGAAGGCCGGGAATTTCTTCGTCATCAACATGGAGACGTACATGAGCATCGTCAAGACCTCGATGTCCTATCTGTCGGTTCTTCGCGTGATGGTGACGTAAGCGCGAGCTTGCACGCTATAATCAAACGGTTTTACACGCAAGTCGGAGAAAGCGCATAAGTAATGGAAACGTTTGCAAACATGTCGGCCGAGTATCGTCGATGGATAGTAGATCTATTCACTGATATCACGCTCACCGTTCTAGGAATCAATCATATTAAAAAGTTACGTTTTCTGTACAGCGTTGTTTCTGCTCCAGTGTTCCCATTTTATTTTAGACATAACGATAATCTTGTTCGACACGTTGACGTTGAATCGCTCAGAATCGGAAGAAATGAGTTCACGAGACCGAAAATTCAGAGCTCAGAGAATTCGGGGGTCTAGAAATTTGAATAAAGTTCAGTTCACGCAATTGTGTTAAAAATTTCCCCCGCACGTGGATAATTTGGTAGCCAACGTGTCGCGATCGCACTGAGCTCGAAGAACGTCTGAAGTTAATGGAACAGAAAATTACGATATTCCTCGAACGGACTAGTTGACTAAAAAATATCGTTGCAAATGCCGTTGTAACTGGTTCGAGGAGATCGAATAACATTCTATCAAAGCAGCAGAGCAACTTACCGAGCCGCCACCAAATAGACACATTCTTTTCCACGAAAGTCCGGCGATCTACGCGGAAAGACCGCCTCGGCGCGTCCGTGTCCGCTTTATCGAACAGTTACAATCGTAACCATGCCCGATAGCCAATGAATAAGGAAAACGATTGTGTCTACCAGCGAAATGGTCGGTCGCAATTTAGATGCGTCGAACTAGGAAATTCCGGAAGGAGGAAAAAAAACGAGCGCTACCCGTTCTACCGGAGAGCGCATTAGTCCTATTTTCGATAAAACATGAATGCTGGGGGAAAAAAGAAGGAAAGGAGAGCGTATAATGTTGCACGTGGACGTAACAAGCAAGAGGTCCGACGCGGCGGTGGAACCCCTCTCTCTCTCTCTCTCTCTCTCTCTCTCTCTCTCTCGTCCCGGTAACAATGTTGGCAGCGCGCAGCTGACGCCGAGCGTTTACGCGATTACGACTGCATAAAACATAAGTAGAAACACGCGGCGCGTATCGTCGCGTCTTCGCCATGTCGAAGATGCGATCGTGTCCATAGATGTCTCGAGGATGAAGCTTCCGACGGACAAGGACTTTGCTTATGAGATGACGCCGTTGAAAATCGTCTCCTGGCCCTTGGGCACCTGGCCCCTGCAAAAATACAATTTTGCGTCCGGAATCAGATCCGTCGTTACCCTAATTTTACTGGTGAGCGATCTTCACTCCAACCCTTTCACCCTTATGTCAGTTTGCCTTCAGAATATTGTGCGTGTTCCTGTTCGCAAACAGCACAATTGATATAGACTTCTACTTTCTTGGATCACTCTTTAATCGACGAACAAAAGATTGCAAATTACACTGAGATGCAATATGTCAGGTATTAGACTTTGGACCTGATAATATTCACTTAATCTTCGTTAGACTCGTAAAATATACGCCATGCTCGATTTAGAAATATTCTTCCTTCTTTGAAAGTGATGTTTTATGTATTACGTTGAATGCCAGATAATTGTAAATTGATTTACTATTACGTCAGTGCACTCGTCAGTGGTCGTTGTACTTTACGACGGAATCGATCAGCACTTTTGCACTGTTCTAGTACAATATTATTAAACTTCTTGGAAAATTGTAGGTATTGAGATAAGAGATTCCTTTCCACGGACGATGTTTCAAATAAACTTGAGACGAAGTCAACTGGAAAAAACAATTTGATATAAGCTAAAGAAGATACGTACATACAGTGAATTCTCGATATATGTCAACAACACGCCAGCGTCATGTATCGTCCAGGAAACATACCCGAGCCGTGTTATGTTTACAGTCCGAGGCGTCCGAGGCCTCTCGAGCTTCGCGGCCCCTCACGGAGTACACCCCGCGGTAGTGGGGATGATTCCGCGACGTTTATCATCCAGGCCTTAGCGACATCTATAGAGAAATCACTGTATTTTCTATTGAATCATCTGTGCAGCTGCTGATGATGCTGATCCTGCACACGGAGATCTACCTGGACCACGGAAACGCTGAGAAGAATCTCGAAGCGGTGGTGATCATGGCCTGCGTCACGCTCGCGATTACCAAGGTGGCTTCTTTCCGGTTTCGTCCTGCAGGGTTGATCGCGAATTTCGTCTCCGCTGTGAGGGACTACCAGGAGCTGAACGGAGAAGAGAAACGGGCCATTATGAAACGGCACGCGCACATGAGTAGAATGGCGTTGGCGAACATACTGTTCTTCTCGTACTTCTGCGCGACGCTGTTCATGATGGTGCCCCTGTTCGCCGGTGAAGAGGAGCCCGTGGAAAATTTCAATCAAACCCGGAAGTTTCACCTGAACTATCCCATGCCCAGTGACTGCATCATGGAACATCTGCAGGTGTCCGGGAACATGTACGCGATCGTCTACATCGGAGAGTTCTTGCTGCTGGTGCTGCTGGCTGCTGGAAATCTTGGTAGCCATTTATCCTGTGATTCGATCGGTCTAAATACTTCTTACAATAAAGATTTTTAGACAAGATGTCTGCCGACCAGGTAGCGACACCTTGTTCTTCGGCACCGTTTTTCACCTGTGCGGGCAGGTGGAGGTGCTGAAGCTGGACTTCAGTAGGTTCCTCGATGACAAAGAGAACGGTGCGAAACGTTTCAACGCGCTGATCAAGAGACATCATCATCTCTTGACGCTGGTCGATCATTTGAACGACACGATCGGATCTATTCTGGTTCTGCAGCTGTTCTCCAGTTGCTTGCTGATCTGCATAACCGGTGAAAAGTTTCGCAATGATAATTTTATCTATGTTCATTTGATCGTAAACGTCCATACCCGATTAATATGCTGGATTGATAAGCGAGACGCCATTGTCCCCAGGGTTCCAGTTCATCATGTCTCTGCACGTCCGCAACGTCGTCATGCTAATGAAAACGTTCATAGTGGTGATTACCCTCTTGTCGCAAATGTTCGCGTATAGTTACGTGGGCGAGTACTCGAAGAACCAATTCGGGGGCATCGGGCACTTCGTCTACAGCAGCGATTGGTACAACGCGCCCTGCAGTCTGTCAAAGAACATCCTATTTGTCCTCATGAAGACTCAGTCGCCCGTTCATCTGAAGGCTGGCAAGTTCTTCCTCATCAATCTCGAGACGTACATGAGCATCCTGAGGACGTCGGTGTCCTATTTGTCCGTCCTTCAAGTGATGATCGCCGAGTGATGGTAACGAATGCGATTGCTTTGTCGTCCTAACCAACGCTTTCCTGTGCAAGTCGGAGAGAATGCATGAGTAACGGAAAACATTCGCAACGGAGTCGGTCGACTACTAATACGGTGATAGTAGATCTATTCAACGATTTCACGCTGTCCGTTCTACGAATTTGCTGCATTAAAAAGCTATGATTTCTCTACGTTGCAGTGTCATTTGTATTCTAGTATTCTTACTTTATATGTATATTAATAGTATCGTGCAACCTCTTGCTTAACACGTTGACTGCTGAATCACCACCTTGGAAAATTGCACGAAATCCAAGTCCATTTTTGTCGGTAATGTAGTCACTCTACCTTATCGCGAATCTACGAAGACGGAAATTAAATATTTATCTGACCCCACAAGTTTTTCTATTCCTGCAGAAAGTTTTTATTTTGCGTAAAGACCATAAAACTAGAGTTAAAATTTGTCATCACAATTATTTCTTTGAACATTTTCGATCCCACAAGCTCCAGTAAAGTTTCATATAGGGTAGAAGGTGTACGAAATATTCTGTTATCCACACATAGACAGTCAACGTGTTGCAAAGAGAACACAGCCGAGAAGAATGGAAAATTGCAACAATATTACTCGGACGAACCTGCGATGTTAGTTGTAAAAGTCCCGATTCGAGCCATCGCATCGCTCCGGGTGGCCATATTGTTGCAAACGCCATCGTCACAGATCGAAGCCGAAGAAGACTTACCGAGGCAACACCAGGTACCAAAGAGGCATTCCTCTTCGTCACAGTCCCACTATCAACGCGCAAACACTACTGCGAAACTCTTCGACTTGATCGAACAGTCGCTTCGACAGCGAATGAATAAGGAAAAGGCTAGTTCCTTCCGCGAAATTGGTTCGTCATTTTGATCGGTCTACGTACTTCGCGAAAGAGGGGGCACGTAACGTTTTACATTTTCTCGAAGGCAGGAAGCGCATTAGTTCTATTTTCCGATAAAAATTGAATGCACCATCGCGATCCATCGCGAAAACGCTCGGTGAAAAAAAAAGAAAAGGGAGAGACGTTGCACGTGGCCGGATAATAAAAGCAAGTGGTCCGCCGTTCTGCAACCCTTCCTCTCGTCCATGTAACAATGTTGGCAGCGCGCAGCTGACGCCGAGCGTTTACGCGATTATGACTGCATAAAACATAAATGGAGGCGCGCGGCGCGTATCATCGCGCGCGCGAAACCCGAAGTCGAAGATACGACGATTACCGGAAGGAACGGTGTGCTATCATGTCCCCGCATCCTGCGACGATGAACCTACCGAAGGACAAGGACTTCGCCTATGAAATGAATCCCATGAAGATCGTCTCGTGGCCCGTGGGCACCTGGCCGCTTCAGGAATACAATTATCTGACTGGCGCGAAGTCCGTCACCGCTCTGGTCATCTTGGTGAGCAATCTTTATTTTATGTTAGGTCAGTGAAATCATTAGTGTCCGATTTTTGACCTAATATTTTCCCCCACTGGCCCCTATCATAGCGCAGACTTCCTTTCTCACCAATCCTTCTACACGTCGAAGTGTCCTCTGCCGAGAACTCGCTTGCTATACTTTAACAACGATTGCTTCTATTTCAGGTAATAGCATCTCAAGTTCGCGCTAGATGACGGTACAAAAATTACACAAAACGGGGAAGTAAGTGGCTGCGCTTGGAACAAGCATATCATCGGAATTATATCATATTTGGTTTCATTTTAATCGGAAAAATGCCACGAATATGTTGGTGAAAGTTTCATAAAAAAATAACGAAAAATGAAGAAGTTTTGTAATTACATTAGTAGTGATCTTCTGGTCTCACACTGATATAGCCGACAATGGCGGCGACGGCTATCGAGCTTCGGCCACTCACCGCGG
This sequence comes from Halictus rubicundus, assembly GCF_050948215.1. Lineage (NCBI taxonomy): Eukaryota > Metazoa > Arthropoda > Insecta > Hymenoptera > Halictidae > Halictus > Halictus rubicundus. Next base: position 13,055,452 of record NC_135158.1, read on the forward strand.
TGGTGTGGGTTGTTCCAGTGACTCCAAATTGTGAGGTCGGCACTGACTCGTAATGAGAATTTACTGTATTCCATCCCGCAGCCACTTGGTTCTCCATCCAGTTGTACCGATAAATATAAGACAATGCTTTGCGTAACACCTGATGGACAGGATATTTCTCCGAAATGTCCGCCATTGCTTGAGATCAGTGAATCCGTTTGCGCAGATAATAATGATGTTGATCGTGCACACGGAGGTCTACCTGGACTACGGGAACGCGGAGAAGAATCTCGACGCGGTGGTGATCATCACGTGCGGCATCCTCGCGATCTCGAAAGTGGCTTGCTTCCGGTTTCGTCCTGCGGGCTTGATCGCCAACTTCTTCTCCGCCGTGAAAGACTACCAGGAGCTGAAAGGAGAGGACAGACGAGCAATCGTGAAGCGACACGCGCACATGGGTAGAACGGCGTCCGCGAACGTGCTGTTATTCTCGTATTTCAGCGCGACGCTGTTTTCCATGGTGCCCATGTTCGCCGGGGAGGACGATACCACGAAGAATTTCAACCAGACTCGCAAAGATCGGCTGAACTACCCTATACCCAGCGAGTGCACTTTGGAGCTTCTACGCGTGCCAGGGAACCTATACGCGTTGATCTACATGGGGGAGTATATTCTACTGTTGGTGACAGCGACCGGAAACCTTGGTAAATGATTCGTCTTATCAGTTTAGTCGTGTATACTGCAATAAAGATTCTTAGCTAAGGCGTCCGATCGCTAGGTAGCGACTCCTTGTTCTTCGGCATCGTGTTTCACCTGTGCGGGCAAGTGGAGGTGCTGAAGCTGGACTTCAGCAGATTCATCGAGGACGAGGAGGACAGTGCGAAACGATTGAACATCCTGGTCAACAGGCATCGTCACCTGTTGGCGTTGGCCGAACACCTGAACGACACGATCGGATACATCCTGATCCTGCAACTGTTCTCGAGCTGCTTGCTCATCTGCACGACCGGTGACAATTTGCTTCCTCAGAAACCACATGAATTTAATTGGACGTCTACATTTGACTAATGACTTGACCGCAGACTTTATTATGCGTTTATGACCAAAATGACTGCGATAAAAAACTATGCGTTACAAGATTTTAAGAACACTATTTTCGACTCATTCAAACTATTCAAATACATTGTCATTTAGCTCGTGACATTTTTTATTTTGTACAAAGGTCCGCGTCCACTGACGGCACCTTATCGTTTTTAGGATTCCAGTTCATCTTGTCTCTGCACGTCCACAATGTCGTCATGGTGATCAAAACGTTCATAGTAATGAGCACCCTGTTGACTCAAACGTTCGCGTACAGTTACGTGGGCGAGTACTCGAAGAATCAATTCGGCAACGTCGGATATATGGCGTACTGCAGCGATTGGTACAACGCGCCTTGTTGTATTTCGAAGAACATCCTGTTTGTTCTGATGAAGACCCAATGTCCCGTTCATCTGAGAGCTGGCAAGTTCTTCGTCGTCAATCTGGAGACGTACATGAGTATCCTGAAGACATCGATGTCCTACCTGTCGGTCCTTCGCGTAATGATCACGTAAACGCCTCCATTGTTGTTGCAAGCAACGCTTTTCTGTGCGTGTCAGAGAGAATGCGTGAGTAACGGAAACATTTGCAATCGGGTCGATCGAGTTTCAACGATGGATAGTAGATCTATTCAACGACAACACGTTTGTTTGTCCTAGGAATATTGCATTAAAAAATTATGTTTTCTGTACCTTACAGCGTCATTTATATCCTACTTTCCCTATATTACACATCGCAGTTCAAGGTCTTATTTCACATGTTGACAAAAAGTGGTTTAATCAACGGGATCAAAGTTGCAGTGATTTCTCTATATATGACGCCAAGGCCTGGATGATAAATGTCGCGGAATTATCCTCACCGCGGGGTACACATCGCAAGGGGCCGCGAAGCCCGAGAGGCCTTGACGCCGAGGAGTGTAAACATTATTGTTGACATATATCGAGAATTCACTGTACTTCTTTTTAGATCGGATAAGTTCTAATGCTTGCCCGCAGGGGCGTGGCTTCCTGCCCGTTGTTCTGTGTATGCCCAGGGCACTAGAGTAATGCGCAAGTAATTACGCTAATGTGGAAGTCAAAATCAAGATTCGTAGATTTTAGGCATAGGGGTTAAAGCTGAACGAAAAATTCTATCATCCACATAAGGACAGTGAACGTGTTAAAAATGTGTAGAAGTGAAACAATTGAAAACAATAGTACTTGCACGAATGAGTGTTCCAGCGTGCTTGCTATTCAAGCTGGCAACCAAAAAATATTGTTCTAATTCGAGCAGACCGGACAGTACTATGCCAAAGCGACGGAGCGACTCACCAAGCAGTAAAGAACATTCATCCTGGACGAAGCGGGACGGTCAATGAGCAAAGACTAACTGCTGTATAATTTCCATTCATAGCCTTCAGACACAGACTTAAGATCCATCTTGGTCTTGGGTCTTAAGTCTGTGACTAAACTTGTCACATTTTTTGCTCTGTCTTATAGATATTATGAATTCTGACGCCAGAAACGTGCTTCAAGTTTTTCGCTTTATTTTACAGGGAGTCAAGACAAAATATAGCTCAATTTGTAGCTGGAGATATTTTCTAGTGCCCGCTGCTCTCGATTTCATCCAGAAAACTCATCCAAGGGCATAAAAATGCTTGGATTCCACGGCATGCACATCGTCAATTTTTGGCCTACTTCTAACGCTTATATTACCAAATATCTGCATAATCTCGGCAGCTCCTGAACCAGCGCGCACTAGATTGAACCTTCCCCTTTCGAATGAGCCCTTTCGCAACGAAAAATATTCTCACATAAGGACGAAAAGTTGAGGCACGTAAAGCCATTTTTTGTAGGTAATGTAGTCACTCTACCTTATCGCGAAGACCGGGACCTTAAAAATATTAAGCAGGAAATTAAATATTTATTTGACCCCAGTTTGCTGCAAATCCGGCAGAAAGTTTTTATTTTGCATGAAGATCCGCAGTCTATTAATGAGTCAACGAGACCATAAAACTAGAGTTAAAATTTGTCTCCACAATTATTTCTTTCAACATTTTCGATCCCACAAGCTCCAGTAAAGTTTCATATAGGGTAGAAGGTGTACGAAATATTCTGTTATCCACACATAGACAGTCAACGTGTTGCAAAGAGAACACAGCCGAGAAGAATGGAAAATTGCAACAATATTACTCGGACGAACCTGCGATGTTAGTTGTAAAAGTCCCGATTCGAGCCATCGCATCGCTCCGGGTGGCCATATTGTTGCAAACGCCATCGTAACAGATCGAAGCCGAAGAAGACTTACCGAGGCAACACCAGGTACCAAAGAGGCATTCCTCTTCGTCACAGTCTCACTATCAACGCGCAAACACTACTGCGAAACTCTTCCACTTGATCGAGCAGTCGCTTCGACAGCGAATGAATAAGGAAAACGCTAGTTCCTTCCGCGAAATTGGTTCGTCATTTCGATCGGTCTACGTACTTCGCGAAAGAGGGGGCACGTAACGTTTTACATTTTCTCGAAGGCAGGAAGCGCATTAGTTCTATTTTCCGATAAAAATTGAATGCACCATCGCGATCCATCGCGAAAACGCTCGGTGAAAAAAAAAGAAAAGGGAGAGACGTTGCACGTGGCCGGATAATAAAAGCAAGTGGTCCGCCGTTCTGCAACCCTTCCTCTCGTCCATGTAACAATGTTGGCAGCGCGCAGCTGACGCCGAGCGTTTACGCGATTATGACTGCATAAAACATAAATGGAGGCGCGCGGCGAGTACCGTCGCGCGCGCGAGACCCGAAGTCGAAGATGCGACGATCACCGGAGGAAACGGTGTGCTATAATGTCCCTGCGTCTTGCGACGATGAACCTACCGAAGGACAAGGACTTCGCCTATGAAATGAATCCCATGAAGATCGTCTCGTGGCCCGTGGGCACCTGGCCGCTTCAGGAGTACAATTATCTGACTGGCGCGAAGTCCGTCACCGCTCTGGTCCTCTTGGTGAGCAAAATTTATTTTATATTAGGTCAGTGCAATCATTCGTGCCCGATTTTTGACCTAATATTTTCCCCCATTGGCCGCTACCATAGCGCAGACTTCCTTTCTCACCAATCCTTCTACGCGTCGAAGTGTCCTCTGCCGAGAACTCGCTTGCTATACTTTAACAACGCTTGCTTCTATTTCAGGTAATAGCACCTCAAGTTCGCGCTAGATGACGGTACAAAAATTACACTAAACGGGGAAGTAGGTGGCTGTGCTTGGAACTATTTACAGTGAATTCTCGTTACGAGTCAGTTCCGCCGTTCTGGTGACTGACTCTTATGCGAAATCGGAGGTTCACGCCGAGCGTCGCATTTGAAATACACAAGGCACGCTGGAAACCTAAGAGTAAATATAATCGGAATTATATAATATTTGGTTTCATTTTAATCAGAAAAATGCCACGAATATGTTGGTGAAAGTTTCATGAAAAAATAACGAAAAATAAAGAACTTCTATAATTGGATTAGTACTGATCTTCTGGTCTCACACTGATATAGCCGACAATGGCGGCGACGGCTCTCGAGCTTCGGCCACTCACCGCGGTGGTGTGGGTTGTTCCAGTGACTCCAAATTGTGAGGTCGGCACTGACTCGTAATGAGAATTTACTGTATTCCATCCCGCAGCCACTTGGTTCTCCATCCAGTTGTACCGATAAATATAAGAACAATGCTTTCCGTAACACCTGATGGACAGGATATTTCTCCGAAATGTCCGCCATTGTATGAGAGAAGTGAATCCGTTTGCGCAGATGATAACGATGTTGATCGTGCACACGGAGGTCTACCTGGACTACGGGAACGCGGAGAAGAATCTCGACGCGGTGGTGATCATCGCGTGCGGCATGCTCGCGATCTCGAAAGTCTCTTGCTTCCGGTTTCGTCCTGCGGGCTTGATCGCCAACTTCTTCTCCGCCGTGGAAGACTACCAGGAGCTGAAAGGAGAGGACAGACGTGCAATCGTGAAGCGACACTCGCACATGGGTAGAATGGCGTCCGCGAATATGCTGTTCTTCTCGTATTTCAGCGCGACGCTGTTTTCCATGGTGCCCATGTTCGCCGGGGACGACGATACCACGAAGAGTTTCAACCAGACTCGCAAAGATCGGCTGAACTATCCTATACCCAGCGAGTGCACTCTGGAGCTTCTACGCGTGCCAGGGAACCTCTACGCGTTGATCTACATGGGGGAGTACATTCTGCTGTTGGTGATAGCGGCCGGAAACCTTGGTAGCGATTCGTCTTATCAGTTTAGACGCGTATACTGCAATAAAGACTCTTAGCTGAGGCGTCCGATCGCTAGGTAGCGACTCCTTGTTCTTCGGCATCGTGTTTCACCTGTGCGGGCAAGTGGAGGTGCTGAAGCTGGACTTCAGCAGATTCATCGAGGACGAGGAGGACAGTGCGAAACGATTGAACATCCTGGTCAACAGGCATCGTCACCTGTTGGCGTTGGCCGAACATCTGAACGACACGATCGGATACATCCTGATCCTGCAACTGTTCTCGAGCTGCTTGCTCATCTGCACGACCGGTGACAATTTGCTTCCTCAGAAACAATATGAATTTAATTGCACGTCTACACTTGAGTAACGACTTGATCGCAGACTTTATTATGCGTTCATGACCAAAATGACTGCGATCAGAAACTATGCGTTACAAGATTTTAAGAATACTATTTTCGACTCATTCAAACTATTCTCGTGACATTTTTTATTTTGCATAAAGATCCGCGGTCCACTGACGACACCTTATCGTTTTCAGGATTCCAATTCATCTTGTCTCTGCACGTCCACAATGTCGTCATGGTGATCAAAACGTTCATAGTGATGGGCACCCTGTTGACTCAAACGTTCGCGTACAGTTACGTGGGCGAGTACTCGAAGAATCAATTCGGCAGCGTTGGATACATGGCGTACTGCAGCGATTGGTACAACGCGCCTTGTCGTATTTCGAAGAACATCCTGTTTGTTCTGATGAAGACCCAATGTCCCGTTCATCTGCGAGCTGGCAGGTTTTTCGTTGTCAATCTGGAGACGTACATGAGCATTCTGAAGACATCGATGTCCTATCTGTCGGTCCTTCGCGTAATGATCACGTAAGCGCCTCCATTGTTGTTGCAAGCAACGCTTTCCTGTGCGTGTCAGAGAGAATGCGTGGGTAACGGAAACATTTGCAATCAATCAAACATTTGAGTTTCAAAGATGGATAGTAGATCTATTCAACGACAACACGTTTGTTTGTTCTAGGAATATTGTATTAAAAGATTATGTTTTCTGTACGTTACAGTGTCATTTATATCCTACATTTCCCTATATTACACATTAAGATTCGTAGATTTTAAGCATAAGGGTTAAAGCTGGACGAAAAATTCTATCATCCAGATAAGAACAGTGAACGTGTTAGAAGTGTGTAGAAGTGAAACAATTGAAAACAATAGTACTTGCACGAAGCCACGAGAATTGTAGATATGAGTGTTCCCGCGTGCTTCCAGTTCAAGCTGGCAACCAAAAAGTATTGTACTAATTCGAGCAGACCGGATAGTACTATGCCAAAGCGACGGAGCAACTCACCAAGCAGTAAAGAACATTCCTCCTCGACGAAGCGGGGACGGTCTACGAGCAAAGACCATCACGATGTGTCCGTCCGCTTCATCGAGCAACTACAGTCGTTATAATAGCGAATGAATAAGACAAATGCTGATCTCCTTCGCGAAATGGTCGTTTACAATTTCGATGTTTCAAATTACAAACTTTACGAAAGAAGGGGATCGCGCTTTTCCCATTACGGTCGAATGAGGGAACGCATTAGTCCCATTTCCGATGAAAATTGAATGCTCATTGCGAGCCGTCCTGGAAGCGTTCCCTGAAAAACAGGGAAAGCTTACGACGTTGCACGTGGCCGTGTAATAAAGGGATAGGTCCGCGGTATGCAACCCCTCTCTCGTGAAGTAACAAAATTGGCAGCGCGCAGCTGGCGGCTAGCGTTTACGCGATTATCACTGCATAAAACATAAATGCAGAAGCCGCGACGTATCGTCGCGAGCACGTCGAAGTCGAAGAAGCGCGATCACCGGGAACGGAACGGTGCCGTTGTCTTGTCCCTACGATCCGCGAGGATGAAGCAACCAGAGGACAAGGACTTCTCCTACGAGATGGTTCCGCTGAAGATCGTCTCGTGGCCCGTGGGAACCTGGCCCCTTCAGGACTACAATTTCAAAACCGGTGCAAAGTCCGTCATCGCCCTCGTGCTTCTGGTGAGCAACGTCACCTTTTCCATCCAGCACAGTCGCCCGTTTCTCCGATTAGTCTTGAGATTTGATGTTTTGGGATTCTCCAAACTTCCGCCTTAAAATAAATGAATTAAAATTATAATAGATGTTTTAAGAGTTAGACATATTAATCGGTTAAAAAGTGTGTTGATTCGCGTCGCCGCCTGTGCAGTTGCTGACGGTTCTGATCTTGCAAATGGAGTTCTGCCTGAGCGACGGGAATCCGGAGAAGAACCTGGACACCTTCGTGATAGGCTCGTGCGGCCTGCTCGCGATCTCGAAGGTAGCTTGTTTCCGGTTTCGTCCTTCGGGCTTGATCGCCAACTTCGTCTCGGCCGTGAAAGATTACCAAGATCTGCGAGACGACGAGAGACGAGCCATCGTGAAACGGCACGCGCACATGGGAAGAATGGCGTCCGCGAACATGCTGTTCTTCATATACTTCAGCGCGACGGTGTGTTGCGTGGCCCCCATGTTTGTCGGAAGGGATGACACCATGGAGAGTTATAACGAAACGGAAGAAGGTGAGCTGAACTACCCCATGCCCAGCGCTCTCACTCTGGAGCTTCTGCACATGCCAGGGTACATGTATAGCTGGGTCTTCATCGGCGAGTACGTTCTATTGCTGACGATAGCGGCTGGAAACCTCGGTACCGATTCGTTCTACCATTTTGTTCGTTTGTACTCGTTGCCAAAAAGATTCTTAAACGAGTCGTCCGGTGGATAGGCAGCGATAGCTTGTTCTTCGGCATCGTTTTTCACCTGTGCGGACAAGTGGAGGTGCTCAAGCTGGACTTCAGTAGATTCCTCGACGAAGGAAAGAACAGTGCGAGACGCTTCAACGAGCTGGTCAGGAGGCATCATCACCTGTTGGTACTGGCCGATCACCTGAACGACACGATCGGATACGTTCTGCTCCTGCAATTGCTCTCGAGTTGCTTACTCATCTGCGTGACCGGTGATAAGTTACTTTCGCGAGTATAATTGGGTCTGTATTAATTTAATTAATTGTACCGTCAATACCGTTGTTCCCAGGATTCCAGTTGATCCTGTCTTTGCAAGTTCACAACACCGTGGTGGTGATCAAATCGTTCATAGCGATGAGTACCCTGTTGACGCAAACATTCGCGTACAGTTACGTGGGCGAGTACTCGAAGAACCAATTCGGCGGCGTCGGATACATGGCCTACTGCAGCGATTGGCACCACGCGCCTTGTATTCTTTCAAGGAACATCATATTCGTCATCATGGAGACCCGGACTCCCGTTCAGCTAAAGGCTGGCAAGTTTTTTGTCGTGAACCTGGAGACCTACATGAGCATTCTGAAGACCTCGATGTCCTATCTGTCGGTTCTCCGACTGATGGTCACCGAGTAAGACAATTATACATGTTTCGCACACGGTAAGGAAGCAGCTTAATTTATTGGGAACACGAAGTTGCAAACATTGGGAAACGATTACTTCGAGAACTCGACGAAACTGGCAAGTGCAGTGTACTTTTCTGTCGAAGATCAAAGTTAGTAGTTTGTACTATACATATGGGAAGGGTTGTCGTAGTAAATTCTATGAAATATAACGATATATAAAAATACACTGCATACTGGTAATGCAAATAGTTGCACGATTTTCGGGCCGTACCATGTTAGAAACTCAGGGAACGTTTAATTATTATTTATTCTTTGCAAATTTAAGGACCCGGGATAGTCACGTGACTTTTTCTGAGTCAGCAGAAACGGAAACTGCGGTATAATTTCCATCATAGCCTTCAGACACAGACTTAAGATCCGTCTTGGTATTGATCCGACGGATCCTAAGTCTGTGATTAAACTTGTCACATTTTTTGCGCTGTATTATCGATATTATGAATTCGGACGCCAGAAATGTGCTTCAAGTTTTTGGCTTTATTTCGCATTTTTTCTCGATAACGTAGTCACTCTACCTTATCGCGAATCTACGAGACATCTGTGGCAGAACGCCCAAGCTCCTTGCCGATTTGTTTCCGCACACTTCTCATAGGTGGCGCGACAGGTATGAATTTAAGCTTGAGCGCCGCAGAACCTGTCGACAGTGGCGCGACGGTGGCGCCATCTACGGCGGCGAGTTTGTGAACTAATTTTCCCTATGTTCTCCATGTGTAAGACAAGGACAGAGATAGTGTGCGACAAGGACAGAGAACGCGACACCCGTGCCACCTACTTTTCTGCGGCGCTTCGAATCCCCTGGTATGTATTAGGCAAACACGACGAGCAAGGAGGTATCCGAAGAGGTATCCAAGTCGGAACTTGCTCTAATCCATGGAATCGATAAATAATTCGTTAATAAGTCGCTACCCGGTAATTGTTTATAAACATTTGCAATCGGATGTTCTAGAATGGACTTCCAGCGACTTTCACATTGCATTTCCCATCGGATATTGTGCGTCATTAAATAATTATTAACAATTTTCGAAACCCTTGTACCAATCAGCTTATAAAAATTTAGCCCTTATCAGACTGAAAAATTAATTGTTAACTTTATGGACATAATTTATGAATATTTATGATTGAAGAAGCTAGATGGAACCTTCAGTGATATTACTGTAACATTTTTGCACGCGTTCGGAGTCTAATCAAATAGTTATTAACAATTTCTGGAGGGCCTGTGCCTTTCCCTAATGCCCGCAATGCGTAAGACAAGGAGAGCACGGCAGCGAGACAAGGAGGCCTCTTCGAAAATAGTTAATAACTAATTGAATGGGAACGTATCCACTGCAAAACAGTAACTGGAATGTAGTTAAGACTTCGCTCTAAGGTCTTTAATCGCAAAAGTTAAATAATTAAATCGGTAGAGAAGAAAAAGTTAATAATTCACTGGGCACCTGTCAAATTATTTGAGGTTATCTTAGAACATGGCTTAGAATAATTATTAATAACTACTTAATTCAGAACAGAACCTGATTAAAAGCTACGTGTGAATGTTGTTAAAGTTTCACTCCACATACTCCGTCCACAAATATTTATAAATTCCTGTTGAACAACGTGGAATTTGTAAATGTTCTAAAGTAGTGCGTAGGTATCAGGAGCCCATGAGGCCACTTTCAGAGTAGGTGGCACTATTTGAATCTCTCTCTCTCTCTATCCTTGTCGCACAGATGACTCTCCTTGTCTTACACATTACGGGTATTAGGCGAAAGGGAAAGACCCTCCTGACATTATTAATAACTAATTAATTCGACACAGAATCTGTGCGAAGTGGGTACAAGAACGTTGCTAAAGGTCCATTCTACATTCTCCCATCATAAATCTTTATAAATTATGTCTGCAAAATTAGGAATTAATTTTTTGGTCCGAATAGTGCTAAATTTTTAATAAGCTATTTTGGACAGGAATTTTGAACATTGTTAATAATTATTTAACAACGCTCAAACTCCGATCGGAAATGCAATGTGAAAGTAACTGAAGGTCCATTCTACAATATCCGATTGCAAGTGTTTATAAACAATTACCGGATAGCGAGTTATTAATGAATTTTCCATCGATTTGATGGAAATTATAGTGTCCCGTCGGACACCTCTTCGGATACCTCCTTGCTCGTCGTGTTTGCCTGATACATATTAGGGGATTCGAAGCGCTGCAGAAAAGTAGGTGGCACGGGTGTCGCGTTCTCTGTCCTTGTCGCACACTAGCTCTGTCCTTGTCTTACACACGGAGAAGATAGGGAAAATTAGTTTACAAACTCGCCACCGTAGATGGCGCCACTGTCGCCACCGTATAAACAGTGTAGGGAAATTGAACATGACAATGTAACTCTCCTCCCAGTGGTAACTTATAAACATTTGTAATCGAAGAATGTAAAGCAACCCTTCGATTTTTATAGAACTTTAGTAAAATTAAGTAAAAGCCTGTCCTAAGATAATCTGAAATAATTGAGTAGAACCTCACTAAATAATAAACTTTCTGGATTGAATTAATTATTATTTGCAGAGCCAAAATTTGAAGAACCAAAATGAGTATCTGGTAATTCTTCTACAACAATGTTTGGTAGATTTAGATCCGAATTAATTATTGGACAAGGATAGTTATATGCATTTCTCGATAGAGGGAGAGAGATAGACAATCAGCTGGCATTTGTTCATTGTCTACGATCTTCAAAGTATTATCGCAGATGGCGCTACACAAGTATATCAATTTTTTGCGCTTGAAAGGAACAAGGAAATGAAAGAAATAAACGATAGAATATGATATAAAATATTTATTTAATTTAGCACGATACAATGACATAAACAGCACATCATACAATAGTAAAACATTCATAAACATCATGAGAAATCAGTTCTTTTACAATCTGTCGCCTCCATTTATAACAAAGGCTATCAATTGAACGTGTCTTTTATCAGCTAAATATATAGGTGGCTATAGCATTTAAGAAAATAGTCGCCATGCGATCGTGTATGATTAAATTAACAATACATACTTCAATAAAATCGTTATCAAAATGTTATTTAAGGATGTAACATCAATGTACTCGTAATAGTTTAATCATTATGACGTATTTATTAATCGTTTGTGAAAACGATCGCACATAACCTTAGCGATAGTTTTAGATACTTTCTCCAAGAAGAAAACTGTAGTTATTTAACTGATACGCCTCTTATATTTAATAATGGCTCGAAGATTAAGTGGCAAAGATAAGCTCAAGTCACTGTTGACAGTGACCAGCACAGCTCTAACTTTGTTTGGTGGTATATGTATGTACCAGAGGAATGAGAAGTTTTACAATAGATATGCTGCACCGTTGATTCGACTGATAGACCCAGAATTGGCTCACAATGCTGCCATTAAGATGCTGAAGTGGGGTCTTGTAGGCAAGCAGACCATAAAAGATCCAGCTTCTCTTGAGATGAATGTATGGGGTATGCAGTTTAACAACCCCATAGGGATGGCTGCTGGATTCGACAAGCAAGCAGAAGCTGTAGAAGGCCTACACAGGATAGGTTTTAGCTTCGTAGAAATAGGTAACACACCTTAAGGGCCCTCTTTTCAACTACTATTGCCACCAGTATCTTTCATTTAACATATTTAACTATGTTTCAGGATCGGTTACTCCAAAGCCACAGTCTGGCAATCCGAAACCAAGAGTGTTCAGACTAGTAGAAGACAATGCTGTTGTAAACAGATACGGCTTTAACAGCGAGGGTCACGATACTGTGTGGCACCGATTAAAAAAGCTCAAAGAAAATAAAGACTTCCACGGTATTGTTGGAGTAAACCTAGGCAAGAACAAGACAATGCAAGATGCGGCTCAGGACTACATAGACGGCATTAAGAAGTTCTCAGATGTTGCCGATTACTTTGTAATTAATGTCTCCAGTCCAAACACGCCTGGCTTGAGATCCTTGCAGAGCAAGAAGGATTTGGAGCAATTGTTAACAAGAATAAACGAAGTTAGGCTGGAAATAGAGAGCAAACAGCCGTTGTTGTTAAAGCTTGCTCCGGACTTGTCCGAGTCTGAGAGGCAGGACGTCGCTGATGTAATACTCAGGAAGCAAACTAAAGTGGATGGTCTGATACTGTGCAATACCACGGTCACGCGGAACAATCTAAAAAGTACGTTGCAAGAGGAGGATGGAGGACTCAGCGGAGCTCCTCTGACCGATATGTCGACCGCGATGATCTCGGACATGTACAACAGAACCAATGGGAGCGTTCCTATCATCGGCGTTGGTGGAATTTTCACTGGAGCGGATGCTTACGACAAAATCAAAGCCGGCGCGTCTCTGGTCCAACTGTACACGTCGTTCGCGTACCTAGGACCACCGATAGTGACAAAGATCAAGCGAGAATTAAACGAAATGCTCGCAAAAGACGGCCTAGCGTCCATAAAAGAAGCGGTCGGCAAAGATAATGTCCGCTGAATTGTGCTAAACAATTTTTCAATGTTTCTTTTTACAGTTACACGTTGGTCCGATTGTATTTTAAATTGCCTTTACTTTATAAAGGCGACAGATGTTACTATATTTATAGAAGTTACGAGATTGTTATGTATATACGGACGATAGGAATAATAAAACAATTTCTATTGTTTCAGCAGAACATTTTTGTAACACTTATTCGAGTAACTGGGTTATATAAACGTGTCTCTCTGTCCGTGTGCTCTTGTACACCCGTCGTATTAGTACAACTATCCAGAAGCATCGACGTGTAATCATTAGACTGTGAATCTCTACGCGATCTCTCATTTTAAAAACGTCAACGGAATTAGTAATCGACCAAAAGATTTTCCTCGAAGAATATATATGAAAATATTGGGTATCTTTATATCGCTTGTTTTATCAGTGCATCGAGATCCGCAATCTGAACGATTATGGTTCCTGTTCCGCCGGCGTAACGTAATTAACCGGGTTATACGTCAAGTAACGCGTACCGCTATGATTAATACTCGCTGGTAATGTCATCTCCGCAAGGTTACATACAATAGTTTTAATTACATTATTCGATTGTCCATTGCAACCGCCCGGATCGAATCGCGAAGGGATCTTGAAACCCGATCGCGATCACAATAGATACAACGGCGAAGATAAAGTTAAAGGAGAAGAAGCTGTTAACAAACTACGACTATTGCAACGTCGCGTCGCTTTTGGTACCGTCTCTGGCGAACGCTTCGCTCTAAAAATTAACATAAATAAAATTGTCGCGTCGGCCGGTTTTCCTCGCCGTCTCGCGACAGTCGCGAAACTGGCGTTACAGATCTCTACTACGCAAAGTACGGTCGCTTTTAAGCTGTAAGCAAAAAGAATAAATCGTTGTCGGTTCGCGCGGTTCGTATACGAATTAAAGATTTCAGGTACACGGGTACGATAACGTTGAGTCGCGACGCCGGGCATCATTGCAGACACAGGTTTCCACCCAGGCCCTGCTCCTTCCTCCATTGAGCCAGACGAATCGCGTACCAGGCCTGGAACAAACGGAAAACATTAATAAGTGAATGGATTAACATTCAGACAGTGGGTTCATTATAATCCGGACACGCAGTAGCATTGCTTTTGTAAGTATACAGGATGTTCACACGTTCTCCTCTTTTATTCTGTCGATATAGTCGGTATACGAGCTTAAGCAGCTTACTTATTATCAATTTAAAGTAGTGGACATATATACTAAAAAGATTTAAAGACATCGGTGTATTAGTTTCAGCTTAATAAGGTAATTGAAAGAAGAAAGATATTTTATTTGATTCAGTCTACTTATTGTTGTTTACGAGGAGAACATGGCGACTCGTTCTAGTCGTGTTTATATCAAGTTGGATAGAAAGATGGTCGACTTGTGTGCCAAGGATGTGCAGTCCGAGGTGTATTCAGAAAGAAAAACGAGAATGGGTCCAAGCGGGTCCAGGTACCGCTGTGATTAAATAAGCGTAAACTTTCCGATGCAAATCACGTCCAAGGACTTGGAAAACGTGGCCCGTGTACGATCCGAAGGAATTGGCAAAAGCAGCGTCCGTGTTCGAAAGAAAGAGGAGAAGAATAGGAACCTCAACATCGGCTTCCGAGAGTCCTGTTTCGGCTGCGAGTAGGACGACATCCGCCGTGTGCGGTGCTCTCGGCCATCGATTGAACTGCTCCTGAAGAACAGCTTCCTGATCAGCCGTCAGGCGAATCACCTTGATATCCGATCCACCCCTGCTGGGGTACTGCGGCGAGGCCGATTTCAGCATTCTTCCTGCGAACAAAATATAAGCTTCCGTTACTTCCCGACGGTCACTGCTGCCCAGCAAAGTCGCTGCAAATTTCTAAGTCCCAACACTTCCGGCACGGGTGACTCAATATTGGGCAAAAGGCGGAAAAGATGAGATTCAAAGCAGCTGCTAGGTCCCAACACTTCCGGCACGGGTGACTCAATATTGGGCAAAAGGTGGAAAAGATGAGATTCAAAACAGCTGCTAAGTCCCAACACTTCCGGCACGGGTGACTCAATATTGGGCAAAAGGCGGAAAAGATGAGATTCAAAACAGCTGCTAAGTCCCAACACTTCCGGCACGGGTGACTCAATATTGGGCAAAAGGTGGAAAAGATGAGATTCAAAACAGCTGCTAAGTCCCAACACTTCCGGCACGGGTGACTCAATATTGGGCAAAAGGCGGAAAAGATGAGATTCAAAGCAGCTGCTAAGTCCCAACACTTCCGGCACGGGTGACTCAATATTGGGCAAGAAGTGGAAAAGATGAGATTCAAAGCAGCTGCTAAGTCCCAACACTTCCGGCACGGGTGACTCAATATTGGCCAAAAGGTGGAAAAGATGAGATTCAAAGCAGCTGCTAAGTCCCAACACTTCCGGCACGGGTGACTCAATATTGGGCAAAAGGTGGAAAAGATGAGATCCGAAGCAGTTTCAAAAAATGTTAGACGTGATGTTTAAATATGCGAGACCGGGCTTCGAATTGGTATCGAGTCTTCGAGCTCAGATCTATCACGTGAACAGGTGTTGAAAGAAAAGGCGAATTCGAAAGAAAAGCGTGTCGATTTGCCTGCCGGCGAGGTGTCGCGAAGCCGCGGCATTTGCCGCGACAAAAGACCCGTGAATCAGCGCGACGTGCCGCGAATATGGGTCTCGGATATTCCCTTTTACGGCGGAGGAACGCGCGCCGCTCCGCCATAAAGGCGTGAGACTCGACGGCCCGGTAAACTGACATTCGTTACATAAGTGCTACTCCCATTATCAGCGGCGACTTATGCTGCGGAGGCGTGCTGATCGTAATAGTTGTATAATAACGCGCGTAATTACGCAATTGAGAATCGCACGAGTTACGCACGAGATCGACGGTCGCCCGGCTAATCAGGCCGGGAGCGTCGTTAACTAACCCTTTTGCGATCGAAGCTGTTTTGCCTGCGGGATTCAGACATTTTATCTGATCTAGAATATTTTCGTTACATATGACATTTTTGTTCAACTATTTATGGAACACGAAGACAGTAATGTAATCGTGTCAAATGTAATTCTTGTGGTGTCTTAGAGGAGACACTCGAGTGCAAATGGCTAACACTTTGGGGACTCGGGGAGACTCAGAGGTAGATTGATCGATCTATCGATCAACGTTAAACGCGTAAGGACTTTCTTTATCCGGAAGCTCGGTTCGAGCTGTCAGCGCGGTCTCCAAGCTGCCAATAACGAGTGAAAGCAAACCCGTCGAAGTTGAACACCGTTGGCAGCCCGCGAATCGTTATTTGCAGATTCGCTCGCGTTTCAGCCACGAGGAACCGACGTCCTCGGGCTCTCGGGTTTAATGGCGGCGCGAACCAGTGACCAGAATAGCGCGACATTGACCCGGGCTCAGGGTCTCCGCGCTTTTGGACACGATTCAAATCCCCGATTCCACGACAACGTAAATAACGGAGCTGGCAGCGCCCGAGACGAGGCGTACGCGTCTCTTTTCCCCGCGATTTTTCGAGTCGAAACGAAACGGAAGGGCGTGGAATGACAGCCGCCGTCGTTTATTTTCCCCGTGATCTCCGAATGCGAAGTGAATGGAGAATGACCAGTGCTGTAAGAGGATCCGATTCTGTTCCGGATCCTCCGGGATGACTTTGTCGCACTTACTCGGCTCGGCGAACGTGAACGTGACCCTCCGCGGCGTTCTCTTCGGCGGTGGAGGGTTCTCGGGGTAAACGGTGCGTCGTTCGCACAGGTAGCACTTTCTCTCGTAGAAGTACGAGGTGATCGGTCTCGGACTGCTCATCGTGTCGAGCGGATGTCGTCCCAGCGCGATAAGATCGGGAGTTTCTCCGCGCGAGGTCCACTGGCGACTGATACCGTGCGATCCCCGCGTCGCACAGGTAATAATGTAAAAATGTAAATCGATGCGTACACGTGGGAGAAGATCAGCCTTGAGGGGGGTGGGTGGGGGGCAAGTGCGCGAATCTTTGACGCGACTTCCCGCCGAATCGCTTGCCAAAATGGTTAATTATACGGGGCCGCTTCCGCTTCTGAATCACCGGCCGATTAAGAGCAAAGATATTTGGCCGCTTTCTAAGTCACCGCCGTAATCGCGACGCGCCCCCCTTTCTCTGTTTAGTATGCTCCGATACGAATGCAACTATGTACAGCCGTGTTCCTCGCTCCTTTGTACAGCCCGTGGAACGCGATAAACAAGCCGAGTCGTTCGCGGCGCGCCACGCGTGGGCGTAAATTGCGATTGATTCGCTTCTTTGGCAAATTGAAACGGATCGTAACGCGTGCGTCAAGAGTTACGGCCGTCGTTATAATTTGCTCGAGCCCGTAGGGGGGGGGGGGGAGAGATCCTCGCGAAGGGTAGACCGCTCGTTTATGCGCGGCGATAAATCTCTAGATCTCGCGAAAGAAAACAGACGAAATCGCCGAGCCGAATAGAAAGCCGGCCGAGCTCGTTCTCTCCTCGGGTTGAATTTACGCTCAGACCGAGTAAGCACCGCCGGTTCTCGCGATCTACCGTCGCAGGCCCTTCACGTTTCCTAGCGAAGGTATTGCCCTCCGGTTGCTATCCAACGCTAAAAGACGAAATTCCTGTTAGGTACAAATTGAAGCTATCAGGTTGTTGCATGTGCAATAAGGCTGACTGAAAAGCAAAACTAGATATCCCAATAGAAACTGAGGATAGAACCTTAGAGATTCGCTTTGTACCTTTTAACCCTTAGCACTCGAATGGCGACTCTAAGGCGCCACTGAAAATTGCCGTATCATTATTCAAAATATTTTGTACTTTATTAAATTTGTTTGTATTTAATAAATCACTAAACACTTCAGTATTGTACGAGCAAATTACACCATTTTCGTATGGATAACATGAAAAAATATATATAGAAGGAAAATATTCTAGATCGGAAAAAATGTTTCGTTTTGGAGTCAATACAGCTTCGAGTGCAAAGGGTTAAGATATATTCCACTCGAAGTTTGTAATAGTTAGTATTTCTTGATCGAAACGCTTCGTAACATTTGCATTCTACAAGACATTTCATATGCAACAACCTAATATTATAAGCTGTGTAGCTTGTTCACAGCGTTTGTTAGTCGAACAAGAGCTGTGGATGTAGAAGAGACTGGCTTTTGAACCGGTCAAGACAATAAACGACAGATTGAGTGCAACTTCGAGCTTGTTGGTTTTTCCATTCTCCTTTGGGACAAAGGAATAAATGACTGTGGTCTGTTGTTGCCACTGCTTTAGAGCGATCGTCTTCTTGCGCAACGAGAGGCCGATCGCGACGGTGCAGCGTGCCTGATAAGCCAAAGGCAGTAAGGAGGATCGGTTCCGCGTTAACCGTGACATTTCTGTGGCGCGGTGTTTGTTGTCTTTGCGCGTGCGGCCGCGTGGGCGTCCGCCTTGAGCCGCCTTTGCGGGGCAGCTTCGTGGAATGTTAAACTTGACCTACAGATCGGATCGCATGCAAATAAAAGTAGCCGCGAACGCGGACGAGCGCAGGCGATCGGGGACGAACTGCTTCCGATCGGCTAAGCCTCGCCGTCGGTGACAGAACAAGATCGGCGCCGAGCCGTAACAAGATCGGCGCTCGTGTTCGCGGTTTCCTCGGACACGCGACGTATATCCCCGTTTTCCACAAAGTTTCCCGCAGAACCGGAGAAAATCGCAGAAATCACGTGGAAAAGACGGATCGGATCGCGTTGTTGTCGTTTATTTCGCGTTTTCGTTGCTCGAGAAAGCGTGACACGATCCGGATCACACGTCCGTGTACAGGGGACTGTCCTCCAGGTCGGCGTACAACTCCTGCAGCTTGCCAGGCGTGCAGTAAACTGGTGCATCCTCTTCGGAGAACTGCAGGAACTTCAGCAGGCTCTCCTCCAAACGTTGATGGTACACCGATCCCGCGTACTTCGCGACGATTCGTCGACGATCGGCAACCTCCATCTGCAGACGCGTTGCGATCGACCGTGTAAGTAAGGGTTAGAGGAGATTCGCATGGTTCCGGTAACTTACTGATTTCCAGTTGGTCTTCTTCAAAGCGCGAATGCAGTCCTCGATCAACGACTCGCCGGGCACCGCCTGTCACGAGAACGTTTCAATGTTCGCTGATATCTCTGCGAATACTCTTTGTGTTTACCGTTTTCGATAAAAGGGTCGCCCGGTTTTCCATCCGGAGGCAGTCGAATCGGTCGATGAACAGCGCCGTTGCCCACGGTTCCCGGAAGTACGCGAAGAAGTCCGAGATCAACGAATCCTGACGCATCGGAATATCATGAAGACGCACCCGAAGACGATACAGAGATCGACGGGACGTTCGCTTACTTGAAACCGCGTTTTCAATTCGTTCAGCAGGCTCTCGTGCTTCCCGTACAGTCGGATCATCTGGTGGACCTCGAAATCCTGGAAAGGTACTTCAACGATAGACTGAAGGACACGAATTACATTAAGGATTCCTCAACTCGGCAAGTTGGAAACAGGTACCCAAGTACCCTTTCTTTCTTATTTGTCTTATCAACGGAAGGATTATGAGGATCTAGCTTCTACCTCTCTGCTGAAGCAAGTGATCGTCTCCACAATGTCATAGCGGTCCAACCGTAGGCGAAAGTAGCCGATCTCGGAGTCGCAGCTTCCAGTGACCATTTCCGTGCCCTAAACGAGATCGTTCACGAAATCGTTCGCACGAAACGACTGGTGCGACCCGGTCGGTCGAGAGGACGTCGCGATAACTCACGGAGGTGTCGAGCGGATTCGGATGTTTGCTCATCGGGATCTTGCCGGGTTTGCGGACGTGCAGGTACCGATATCCGCCGGGCAGAGTGCAAGCCACGATGTTCGGTGCACGGAACGACGAGAAAGGGAAGTATTTCTTGCGCTTGCACGGCTTAACGGCCTTCTCGCCGTATCTTTGTTGCTTGACGATTATCGATCGCAGCATCTTCGCCAGCTTCGCAAGCGAATTGCGTTAGTATGCGGCGAAATAGTGTGCTCCGCTGTACTAACTCTCTCGCCAATTTCCACGCTGTTGTAGTATCTGTGCTCCCAGGACGCCGCGTAGAACTTCCGGCTGTACTTGGTGCTGTTCCCGGCTGCGAATACGAACGGATCGTTGGTCCGGAACTCGGAGTCTATCACCAGCATGCCGTCGTACATCAAGCCAGCCTTGCAGAACGCTGAAACGCATCTATGAAGAAATTGCCGGCATAGTCGGTACTTCGTTCAAAGACTGCTTCGGTCACCCAAAAATATCTTCGGGTCGATAGTCTTCTCGTGAAACGCAATCAGAGCGTCGCATCGCACTATCTTAATACTGCCCTTCGACCGCAGGACCAGTGCCTCTATCATCCCTCCTTTTGTCGAGTCATGCAAGTACCAGTCGATGATCTCCCATTCCTGAAGAAGGCTCACACCGCTGTCCAAGATATGAGTCATCGCCACAGCATGCACCTTGAACGGCTCGAGTCAGTATCTTCGGGGAAACCGATTATATCCTCGCGTACTTCGATTTCGTACCTCGCAGTCGTTAAAGAAGACACTTTTGTGGGAATCGCACGGGTGCATCGGCGGCTCGATCAAAGTGATCCAGGAGCCGTCCATACCAGATTCGAGGAGACCCTGGAGTGCGCAGTAACAGTCGATGCTGCGCCCGTAGAGGACGATCGTCTCTGAAAGAGTTCGCAGTTTCAGCCATGGTTTACGAAGCAGAAGAAGACGAAGAAGAAGGAATCGAGTCGTCTCACTTTCGTCTTCGAAGTTTTTGGTCAACAGGCGAATCTTCTCGAGGCAAGTGACCGCTTGCGTGTCGTCGTTGATCGCCAGGCAATTCCAGGGCGTCTCTTGCTCTTTCCATTCTCTGTCCGCAAGAGGTGCGAGAAAATTGGTGAAATACATAGTTCACTTCGATTATTCAGGATATTCGTGTGAAATGGAACGAGTTAATTAGTCAGTGACCAACTCGTAGTCGTCTCGATTCGAGGGTTTGTAAATCAAATTCGATCTTTCTTACGTCTCCACGGTTTTGTACTCGACCAAACCATTTTTCTCAGAAATGCATAACACCCGCAGTCTAGTTCTCACTATGCTCTTTACCCTCTTTTGATCATGTCCAACTCCTCCTGGAACTGCGGCTTCTGGTACTGTAGGCCGCAGGTGACCACCAGGTAGTCGTACGTGATGTTTCCTCGATTCATCACCGTCACGTGCTTCTCTTTCCTGAAGATCGCAACGACGAAGTTGAAGCATGTCCACGTATCAAGGCAGCGCGATTTCTACAACTTCGCCGCCGGTACTCGGCGTTGGCAGTAATTTCTCGAGGCAGGATCTACCTGTTAACCTCAACCACGGTGCCGTAGACGACGTTGATCCAAGTACGCGCGGCGACCAAACGACGATGCTCGTGGCAATAGCGGCCGTGAAAGGGAATCATGCTTGCAACCGCGGAGCTCCGTTCATTTTCGAAAGGCAGCCCGCGCGGCGATATCAGCGTGACGTTAGCGTACCGAGTCGAATCGTGCGGGGCCCTGGAAATTTCCTGATTTTCCAGACTCTGATCACAGCTTACCGAGACTTCTCGGTCCTCTGTCTTCCGTTACCCGAAAGCTAGATGTTCTAGAAGAGCCACGCCGCAGTCCGAGGCTCCTATCACCACTATCTTCGTGTCGTGCACCAAACTGGTGTCGCTCAGCATTCTCGGAGTCGTCATGAACAGCGAGAATGGTTCGCTCACGGTTTTCGGCTGATCGGTTTCCACGAGACCTCGGAATCTGTACTCGATCCTTCTTCGAGGCTGCACGTGGACCATCGAGTTCAGACAAATCGGCAGAGGCTGCGAGCGCGTCTGAAATCCGGATTTTACACAGAGATCTTAAGGAAGGTAGAATGAATCGTTTTTTTTTTTAGGGTTCTATGTACCAGAGCGCTCATCGAGGTTGGAGTTAGGCGATAGTAGAAAACGATCAGGCCACTCTGGCGGCTGAGTTCCCAGAAGAAATGGCGCAGATGAATGGCGAAGATCGGCATCAGGACGAAGTGCATGATGCAGCCGTACGCATCCGCGGCCACGTCCTTCGTCGAGATGTAATCCTCCACGTGGAAACGCCTTCTGATGTACGTCACGTCCTTCTCCACGCTGATCGAGCAACGCGAACATTTGTCGGCACGGTAAACGCATAAAATCCGCAGTCTAGCGATCGCTAAATATCGATTCCAAATACCAGAAGATCGCCACACCGACGATCCTGTCGTTCCAGGTAAATACATAGCAGAACAAATCCGATCTCCCCTTCTTAACTGCCTCGTCGAAATCCTCCAAAATGGTCTGCGCTTTCGGGATCTTCTGCAACAGCGTCTCAACATCATCCCGATCCTGAGGACCTGCCCAACGCGTCCTGATGTCTCCCAGAAGAGCAGCTCGATGCGTTACGTACAGGGCCATCGGAAAATCTCTGTTACACTTGACCGGCACTCTCTAAACGATTTCCAACGTTAAAAGAATCGCAGACATTCATCGGTGGATAGAAAATCGTACCACGAAGTTCCTGAGGAAGGAGAGCTCCGGATGATCGGAGGGCACCAGGATCGTGCAGTAATCCATGCCTGGGAAGCACTCGAACGCAGCCTCGAGGAAAATCGTGCAGCATCGTTGTTCCACCTGATCATCGATCGCGAACACCTCGACGACGAATGCGTTAGGCTGGCCTTGATAGATCGGTTGCGGGGGCAGCTGGATCTCTATGTCTTCCGTTTTCTCTTGCACCGTATCTCTCGATACGCCCTTTCCTTTTTTTTTGTACAAGCAATTTCGGTTATAATTAGATTACAAGAGACAGGAGCCAGACAGGCATTCCGTTCTCCCTTGAAGTTCTTGTTTCAGGTGTTTCAGCGGTCAGTGACCACTTGAAATAGTGGTCAGTGACCACACAGTACAATAACCATTTGCAATAGTGGTCAGTGACCACATAGTACAAATGACCATTCCGTTCTCTCTTGAATAATTTCAACGTGTTGGAGATATCGATACCTTTCAACTGTTAAAATTATTCTACTATTTCAAGTTGTGCCTTCTCGAATCGGAATCGGTCCAACGAAAACTCACGGGGAATAGTGTCTGTAGAGTCCATTATTCCGTGCACCAGCATGCTCCACCGGAAAAACGCTCGATAATTATCATCGTAATTAGCAGCAGACTCTGACTTTTTCGCTGTATCGACATCGTAGGCATACGAACTGGAGGAACTACTTCCTGCAACTTCTCCAAAGTCCACCGTGCTTCTATCCAAAGAAGTCGGAAGCTCGTCTTCGCTGCGCAGGAAACATGGCAGATACAGCGGAGGAGATTAAATTTGAAGGTTGGGTCTTAAATTTTCAAGTGTTCCCTGCGGACTGTACAGTGCTTCCACAGGCTTCTCGGTGAAAACGGAGCAGAAGGTTTTGCTGGCGGGCTCGAAGCTTTCGTCAGGGATTATGTCGTGCTTGTGGGGCTTCCTCAGGCCGTTGTACAGGGCCAGCTCGAAGTTCTCGTTGAGCATGTCCACGTCTACCCGATTGCTGAGGAACATCACGCCGGTGGCCAGGCCCCCCTTGTCCTCGGAGACGATCAGATGCCGGAAATCGTTCGGGTAGCGAACCATCTCGCTGACGTAGTACTCCCCGTAGCGCTCCTTCAGCAAAGTAGACTCGGCGTCGATCAGCGGGATCACTATATCGTTGTCCTCCTCTCTGCTCCGAGTTTATGCAGTTACGGTGCGATCGAATTGTGAGATTCGTCCAGCAGTTACAAAATGACAAAAAGGAACTTTAACGTCGGTACTGACTCCGAGGAACATTTCAAAGTTACAGGAGGTCAGATTATTTCTAGAATTGTATTAGGATTAATTTTGTTGATCGTTGTGACTTTTTTGGCGCTTTCCGATGAAGTTGGCTGATCGAGCTTTCTGCAGACGGATCAATCGAAGGGCCAAGGTTACTCACACGACCCTCCGGATCCTCTGCCTGTGTACCGTGGCGTTCCTGAAGGCCACGAGCAACGACTGCGACGGGCACCAGTTCAACAGGCACTTGGGCTGAATTTTGGTCATCTGGTTCTCGAACACGTCCTCTGGAACAGGTCAGCGAGAACAGTTTTCCGCTGACTGTTCGTCGTCGGAATCTATTCGATTCGTTCGAGAGGGTCACCTAGTATAGTCCGCGGAGGTTGCACGAGCATCACGTGCAGCAGATGCGGGGCGACGTTGAACAACCCGGTCATGAGCTTCTCGAAGAAACGGCCGGTGTACCGGTGGTCCCACGCGAGGAAGTGCACGAACAGCGCGTTTCTTTCCGTCATCTTCCCAACCCTTTTTGCGGCGAGCGTAGGTGAGACGCCCCGAGACCTGACCTTGATCCCCGGAGAGCTCGCGCATACGAGTATATTTGCATAAAGATCGGCCGAAGCTTTTTAAACGCGTTGCACAAAGGAACCACTATTGCAGACGCTGGCGTTTCGAATCGACATTCCAAGCGATTATTAGTAGACTGCGGATTTTATGCAAATCGGTAGGTGTAATCAGTAAAGAAAAATACTGTTATATTATTTTGAAGCTACTCGGAAAGGAAATAAATTTCTATTTCACCCCAGTTTGTTGCAATTTGGGTAGGAAATCTTTTAGCTGTGCACTTATTAGTGTTATCGCCGAATGCCAACGTATCGGATAAAGCAATTTGGTCGTTCTTCGAGCAATACTCGCATGCGGTCTCGCGGTTTACCCGTATAGCGTTTGTAGCCAGCACGGCCAGTCCTCCGGAGTCACCGCCGGCACATTAGGATAATTGCACAGACACATGCCCGAGACGAGGTCGTGTTTCTCGTTCCACTGGACCACCGACAGACAGCTCGCCTCGCTGGAAACGCAACGTTTCCTGTGATCTCGGTGGCAACCAGCCGTCTGGTTGATTATTCGATCGGATAGGCATTGGATAGGCACTAGATACGTCCGAGGTCTACGTCGCCGAATACGCTGCACGTCGACGGACACGAGAACTTCTCGATGAACGTCAGATCTTCGTGCTCCATCCTCCTGACGCCCACGATGGCCGGCAGCGGGTGCCGGTCATCGTTGTGTCCGGTGAAATTTGCCTCGGGATCGCCGAGCCACATGTCTTCTTACTCGGAGAGATCCAATGAACTGAAATGTGTCGCGGGAACCCCGATCCGTGACTCTTTTCAATTCATCAATGATCCCAAGTGACGTATACCGGTCGTCTCACTTGTTTGCGTCCGAATCCGTCACGAGATAATGCGCGCGGCTAGACTGCTCAATCGCAGCGAGACAAATGGAGCGATAACTTTGTTTAGTTTTATACGCGTACACTCTCCTCCATAAATCACCGGACGCTTGAAACTTTCTTAAAAATTGCTGATATTCAAAATTTTAAATTACCCACGCTCATTTCCCGTCTTTTAAGCTCCAACAAATTCAAGCGTTTCCACGAAAACGGAAGAACTCTGTTCGTACCCGAATCCATTGTAGATTTGAAAATTGAAACTTCTCCTTCGAAATGGCTGCCCGATTTTTTCTTTTTTTTTAATCGATTCCATAATTGTCTCAACGCATCAGACAACGAACGATTCAGACGCATTAAAAACGTATCGAGACAAGTTACAGGATCGACGTAACGTTGCATACGATCGAAAATCGATTCAGCATAAGCGCAGCGTTGGTCCACGGCCGCACCAGCCCGATCACAAGCGTCAATCCGCAATCTTCTCGAGAGTGTTGCGCGATCGTCTCTGTGATCCAGCTCCGAGGAAAACGGTGATCTATCCGGCTCGCTCTTTTAACAATCGGTCCAGAGTTTGCCGGAGATTAGCGGTGGAAACGGATGATCGATGAAGCAAGGTGCGGCGAGCCGCCGGATGCAAACGCTCGATCGCGAGAGATCGATCCGAGGGAAACGCACGATCGAATTACCCAGGAGTGTAGTCGGGTATTCCGACCGTGGGAAAAATCGCGGCTCTAGGTATACGTATGGGCCCGACGAGGCGACCGACTTTAACGCCCGCAAAAAAGGTAATAACGAAACTCCTCGAACGATTTAAACCGGAGGGGCAAAGTAATTGCTTCGCGTTCTCGCTCCGCGGTGATTCCCCTCCCTTTCCCCCTCGCCTTTCTTCACCGGCGAATCGCCTTTGGGCTCGTGTTTCGCTGCGCAGATTCTCTCTGCGAAGCACCCGGAGCTTCGTCGAGGAACAGAATCGTCCGGCGACTGCACCTGGAGCTATCCGAACTAAGCACGACTCTTTAACGATCATTTCACGCCACGACTACGTCAATTTGCTCCTCAAAAAAGCTGCACGCTTTGCGTCTGGTTTTATCGTGAACAATGGGAACAATTATTATCCGTAGACTGGGGATTTTTATGCAAAATAAACCTAATAAATCTTATTAGGTTCAAAATATCATACCGACATTCTGAACTTCTTTTAATGTCTACTAAATTCTATTTCTTTCTTTCTACTAAATTGCAATTACTCTTTTTTCATTCGAGCCATAAAAATATGCGTTGAAACTACAGAGTGCAACGTCGTAGAGTGTCCCAGAGAATTTTGATTATCGACAGAAGGGGCAAAAATAAGTGTAGCAGCGTGTAACGAGCGTGGTCCGAGCGGAGAGTTTAACGTGTTAATTAATGGCGCAGCCGGTCGATTATTTCTTATAGGAATCGCCGCGCCGGTTGGAAGCGGAACGACGCGGCAACATCCGGGTTTGCAGCGCGTCGGCCGGCACGGCGATTACTCTTTGGACGACTATGGCTCGCGGAAATGTCGGGGGTGCGAACGAACGGCGTGTCACGATCGTCGCGATGGTTTTTCTTTTGCGGCATGCCGCAACACATATCGCGGAAGCTATTTACGGTGGAGCGCGGTGCGTACAGTACCGCGCAGTGCGTGCAACGCGGTGAACACGTGCGCGCGAACAACCGATAATGCAATCGTCCCTCGAGCTATGCACTTTTGCGCCGCGAGGGACCACCTTCTACGTTTCGTTGTTATTCTAATTTCCATCCTATGCTCGTTCTCTCCCCGGTCGCCGTGTGTGCCCGCAGGGGAGAACAAGTATATGTGGGATTCGAGGTTCGAGGTCTGCTCGCCGCGTTTCCGAGAATCTTTAATGATCCGCGTCATGCAACGCCGCTCGCCGTCACGAGACGCGAAACGGGAACGCGAGCTGGCACGAGTGAACGTTTTGGCAATCCGGTCTGTACAACTTGTTGGGAGATAGGCCCGATTAGCCCGATACCGCTCCGAACAACCTCTTTCATGCTCTGTTCCACGGGTATATTCGAGCGCCGAGAAACGGCCTACGTTGTTCGCACGTACACTGTGTCGAGAAAGTATTCGTTGTCCCAAGTTCCTCCCTACGAACTCGACAGAGCTCGCGGAACCCTTAAATTTCTTGTTTCACCAGTTCTAGGACACCCACTCGAAAAAGATCGCAGCGGTCAGTGACCACGCACAGCACAATGACCATTTGAAATAGTGGTCAGTGACCGCACAGTACAAATGACCATTTGAAATAGTGGTCAGTGACCCAACGAGGACCTTCTGAAATGCTATGAGTGGTCAGTGATCTCCTGAGAGCTTCCAAAATCTCGCACACCTAGGAAGCTAAAAACTGTACGTGACAGTCGTGTAAAATGAAGAAGCAAGACGTTTACAATTCGTCGAAAAAATATGTTGACTACATTGCTTCGAAGGTTTGTTTAACGCTACCGTGACAAGTCCGATATTTCATATGCGACAACCTAAGAGCATTAATTGATTCGTATAAACGAGGCTGCATTCTATTCTCTACGCTCTGCACCTGCGAACCCAAAGGTCTAAGTCTAAACGGTTCTCCGCGGAAGTATCTTTCGAGCAACAGTTCGTCCATTGTTCTCGTTCCTGCGCGGCGAAAATCGCAACGAAAAGAACAGTCGAACGTTTCGCGAGCGTTACGGGCGTTGCGGGTCTGCGGTTCCTGCGAGGCAATTAAGTGAAACTGGAGACGAAAAGCGCGCGAGAACCGATCGATTACGGTTCCCAAGGCGGAGAGAAGGGTTTCCCGCTCGAGCCGGGAACGATCCGAGCCAGAAGTTTCTAATTAACTCGCCGGAGATCCGTCGGCCGATTACGTGGGATCGTGAGATCGCCGCGAAGAGACCAGACAAGACAAGACGAAACGAAACGAGACGAGACGAGACGCGATCGGACGCGGAAGGAACGCTGGCTCGTGCGAACAACGAGCTCTTATTGATAACTCAAGCCGCAAAGTGTTTTCTCCGGTTGCGCTCCCCTTCGGAGTTCTTCGAGTCTGTTTGACCAGCTAAATCGACCGGAAATTTAACGAATCCCGTCGATCCGATATACGTAGATCGAACGAACTCTCGACCACTCGCGGCGCGTTACGTCAGAATCGAACACCGTACGAATATCCGACTTGCGAAACGCGGCGGCTCCTTGTTCCTTTACTTTTACTTTTACCCGGGTTCCCGCAATCCCACAGTCCTCGCCGCGCGGAAATCAGAGCTAATCCATCGGAACACGGTATTGTTCGTTTCCTCGATCGCGCAACACACGGTAGAAATTCCGCCGACTGAATTCAATTATGTCACCCTCGCGGACGAGCTGCGACGATTTATTTCCCAGAACCGCTGTGTAGCGAACCGGTCGCAAGCGTGTTCGCGTATGTTTCGTGACGCGTGTAAACCGCGAGTCTCTAGAGTGATTCATTAGGCAGCTATTCTACAAACAACAAACATCTGCGCGATTTAGCTACCTGTGATGTGTAAGGAAACATCCGTTTCCTCTCTAAAATGTTCTACGATGTTCGGTAACATTATACTTTACGGTTTCAACGCGTAGTTTCGTGGTAGTGACAGTCAAACAATTTCATCGTTTGTCAATCATAATAATCGTTTGAACAGACTTTAAAAACAAATTGCAAATACCTAGGTACCTGGGACCTTGGTATTAGAAGCAGCATATACATATTCAATGCGCAACTTCGACGATACGTATCTCGTTACTGGAACGAATTGTAAAAATTAGGTCGGTGCAGCTCGTACGGAATGGCTTGGTGGTCGAATTTAGTTTCTTCCGTGGCCATGATCGCGAAACAACAGAAATAGAAGGCTCGAGACGGCCGAGCCTCGTTCGAAGAGAGAAAAATGTTTTCTCTTTTCTCTTGGCAACGGATTGGCTCCGCGACAATCCTTGACTCTCGCTACTCGGTTGTCGTGACAGCGCTCAAAGTACACCTCCGATCTGTTCCACTTCTTTGCTGCGTCGCAAAAACCGCGAGCAATCTTGCACAACGGGTCGTGTGCTCGCGCTAATCAGCTATTGTTTGAATACCATTATCGTCCTGTTATCTGACCGGCGAAGGTATCGCGGCTCGTTAACGGGATTAGCGAAATTAGCGTCGAAACCGCTTCGATCCACGGGCAAACAATCGAGCGACAACCGTGCGCGATTTTCCACGGGCTTTTCACGGAAAAGTAGAGTGGATTTCGGCATTGTCGTGAAGCATAGTGCCGCGCGGAACAACGAGACGGCAACAGGAAACATAAAACTGCACCGGTGTTGCATCCTGCGTGCATCACTCTCTTCGCACGGTGATAAACTCTCTTTCGAGTCGAATAAGTTCTAATCTAGATTTGATGCATCTGGAAGAAATATGCAAAAAAGAAAAAATCGCATTCTCTTCTTCCCACAACAAATACAGAAATATTTTATTTTGCATAAAGATCCGTCTAAGACAAGTAAGAAATCGTAGTGCAACTGTTTTGGACGTGTTAAGAACGCAGTAAGGAGAGATTCAGATGCAGGCTCGAATGCAACAGCGTGCAACCACTGTGCACAGCGATCGCGTTAACATACGCTCGATATTAAATATGCGTTTCGAGTTGCCTCATCCTCGCCGCATTACGCTTCCAGAGTGTTGTAATTTTCGCGGAGGTTTCCAAGTTTCGCCGTTGAATGGACAGGCTTATCGCGATCGTGGCAAAGTCGAGGCATCGATCGGTCATTCTGTTAGCGGTCAGTGGTGGAGGGTTGCGAGGAGAATAGCGAAGGCTTACCTGTTGCTGCTTCGAGGTTTCGATCCGATGTAGAAGGTGTCTCGGTGAAACGGTGCAACACCCTCGCTCGACGACGGTGCGCGCTAGACTGGGAACTGCGATCAGCCGGCGGACTTTCGAAGATGAAGCGAATCGGCGGCGGCCTGCAGCTGCAACGCGAAAGAGAGTCGTGACGGTGAAGGTGGGAGGTAGGGGAAAGTGTATACCTGACGTGTGAGCTACTCGCCTGCCTGTTCGGCCCGTTATCGAAAAATGGGAAGCGAACGAAAATTGTCTATCGCGGCGTCGGCGTCGGCGTCGTCGTCGTCGTCGCGTCGTCTACATCCTGCTTTCTCCTCGCGCCGCTGTTTATCAACGCCGAATTTCCAGCTGCTCGTTTTCGCTTGCTCGCTCGTTCGCGTGCTGCCCAGCGTTAACTTTGATAACTGGTTATCATAGTGCAACGCAGCCTGCAAGCGAACCGCCTCGGAACTATCTCCCGCAGGTTTACCGTCGATCCTGCCGATCTGAAAACTCGACAATTCTCGAATCTCGATACTTGCACAGGCTGTTCGAGCATGGTGTTGTTGCGTGGTCGGCGTTTCTCTTGTTAACGGTGAACACGCGAAAATAAATCGAAAACGCGGTATCGCTTCTTGGCGAGATTCTTTGAGAAAGGAAGCCGATCTGTGGCTTTGCTGTGATGCTTAACGTTCTGAACGGAATCGGCATGAATAGAATATCGAGCTTGTTGTCAACAGACTGCGGAATTTGTGCGTTTATGGCAAAAACGAGTTGGTGCGATTTAAATCAGGACCTCGATATATTGTTTTTTCATTTATTAAGATCATCAAAGGAACCAAGAAATCTGTCTTCTGCTTATTGGTCCGAACAATTTTTATTTTGCATGGAGATCCGCGGTCTCGTTATCAACGATAGAACATTTTATTTCCTTCGCGGTTCAGACCGGGTGGAAGTTTTTCGAAAGATTGTTCACACATTGATCCTGCTGGCTTCTCGAAAATATTCGAATCGTTTGGTCGAATTTTAAAAAAATTATTCCGCGTCAAAGGGTACCCAAATCAGTTTCGCGTGCCACTGTGCCAGTTACATAGGGTATGAACGCGTGTGCCAAGATTTGTGCGTGTGCACTTATCGTTTACGAGAGAGAGAGAGAAACTGTGCCGGTGCGATGCGTCGAGCGCATAATAAAAGAGTGAACTTATGTTTGAGCATCGAGCGCAGAAGAGGAGGAGGATCGCGACGCCTCCGAGGGAACCGCAGCGCGTTAATGAATCGAAAATCCAACACGTGGCCGGCGCGTCGACCACGTACGAGATAATACAACCTTCACCCAGTTACATCACCCACGTTGAAATTGCTCTAATTACGCGACGGCTTGCTGTACCCGCTACACGCGCATTCCGCGAGCAAACAGATTCGCGAGCGGGAGCGCGCGCGAGTATCGTGTTTGATTTCGACCACGCTTTAAAAATATAACATTTATTGCACATATATTATATAACGTAACAGAAAATTTGTCGGCGGATTTCTCTCGTCCATACAAATCAAACGTCTATATACATGTATGTATATATATATGTATGTATACGGTTGCCGTTGTTCAGTTTTGTTTCCTTTTTTTTTCCTTTTTCGATCCTGGTAAATAAATATATCGTGGTACGCATTCGACGCGATAAATTATAGCAGAAGACTTGGATAATTTCCGCGACTAACGAACTAACTATCACAATGGCTTGTGGAACCGAACTCGAAGCGACGATGGAGAGAACAGCGGAAGTCCGATGAAGAGATGATCGTCCGAGTGATGATCATCGGAGATAAGACGAATCGGGAATAGACTGCGGACGTTTATGCAGATTGGGAAGCTTCTAAACCGCGAGATGTCCGAGTTCGATATAAAAATCATTACCACAAGTCGATAACAATGCGTCAAATCGTTCCATAATAATAATATTATGGGTATTACCCATGTCTTCCAACGACTCCTCCCTATTTACTTTGTTTGCTCTCGTCTTCGTTCATTTCTGCCATAAATGCATAAAGTCCGCAGTCCGGAATCAGGAGAACACCCGCTATCCGCAGACTACTAGGAATCAACGATTGCAGTCTTACGAAGGATTAACCTGTTAACCAAAGAAGACGAGCGATCTCGTCGTTCGTGTTCGTCTAGATCCTTCGACAGGGTTTCATCTCGCGAATCGCGTCGCTTCGGATCGTTATCATCGAACTGCGGATCTTTATGCAAACGTAGGTTTCCGTCGCTTAATTAATAAGAATCGGAAACGAGGAAAGATTCATTCCCTTTCGTCAATATCACGTTTCAAAACAGATAAAAATCTCGTGAAACTTTTGTAAATATCGTTCGGACGCTGAGCTTCAAAGCAGAGACGCTACAGATGCATAAAATCCGCAGTATACTTATCGTCTATCCTCGCTTACGTCTACGTGGATTATCATGGTAGAAAAGTCGGCCGGTTAACAGGTTAAAAGAAACTGTTACCTCGTGCACGGTCGAGTTTGTATCTTACAATGAGAAGTCACAGTCGCTCGGTCGTCGATATTAATTAAACTTTCTCTGATGAATCTAGAGCAAAAATAAGCCGATCCATATTGTATCGTTTTCGTCAGTACTCATTATTTATGAAATACTTCACATTTAATCTTTACGATTTCCACTGAATCGATAGAAACGTATTTCAATAGCTAGGGTAGCCAAGATTAGAGAAATATTCATCTTCCGGAATTTGAACCATCGGTACAGTGATTTAAGAATTTACCACTTTATTACCTTGCTACCATAGCTGTTTCAATAAGTTTCTATCAATCCAGTATCTGTGGAAATCGTGAAGATTGAATGAAAAGTATCTTTATAAATATTGACGGATTCATAGAATGAATTCATAGGTCCAAATATCCAAATATAGACTCTAGAGTGACCAGAAAAAGTTCTACCAAAATCGATAACCCAGCGGCTGTGTCCTCTCTCTTTGTTAATGGAAAGAACGGCGTAAGCTTCGCGAGCATAAACGCAAGGGAATTGTGGGAGGAAAGCTGGCATCAGAATGGAAGAGTAAACTCCCGTGATGGAAGCTTGGGTGTAAACGCTTGCAAAAATATAACGCACGGTTACGTGGACGTGAAGAAACTCTAAACCGAAGACTTTTTGGTACCGTAGAAGACACGGTGTCTGCTGCACGCGTGTACAAGTTGCAAAACGGAAGAATACGCGTGGTCATGTTACAGTAACACGATTCCAACACCAATTTCGGACTCCTACAGATTCGAACGTACTTGGTTCATCTCTGAAGAAGCGAGATGGTTGAAGGAAAAATCTGGAGGTAAAACCGGTGTTGGACAGTGCAATTGTTGTCTGTTAGACAGTCTGCGATCGCTCGATTCGAGTGCTATTGGGAACTGAGAAGATGCCGCTACTTAGGCAGGACGAGTTTCAGGACTGTATCAGTACTATGTACATGCTAAGTACACTGTGCCTTGTCCAAGTGTTTTGAGAGCGTCAGAGATGTTATAGAGGTGAAGTAAAGTTTTCGGTCCTGCCAACTTTTCAGTTACCAATGGTACATCGTCTCGAGATGCTTAGATTCTAGCGACGCCGAGAGAGAGAACGAAGGAAAAAAGACAGAGAGAAAGATAGAGCGAAAAAGAGGAATGAAGTATCCTTCCCGGCAAGACTATTCGAATATCGACACGCCTTACGATTTAACTTTGTAAAATTCTCGATAGTTCTTCTCTGTGTGTACAGTCATATATCACAATCGGGCTTTACAGCCGGTCGTTTCACCTGGTCTCCACTTGTTGGACAGCGGTGTTCTCGGTCTTGTTCTGCGTCATATTTTCGACTTTGTACAGTATATCATGGCAGAGGGGGCACCGGTCCTGCACGTAGAGCCACTTGCGCAAACAGTCGCCGTGGAAGTAGTGGTTGCACCGTGTGATCTTCGCGCTGTGCATCTCCTGATAACAGATCGCGCACACGTCGTTCAATCGGTGAAGCTGCTCGGCGTTTGCCTCCGGCAGAGAGTTGATCTTGTTGACGGCGGTGCGCCGCTTCATGAACTCGCTCCAGCCGGCCTTGGCCTCGCACCAGATGTTCAGGTAAGCATGTATACACATCATGATCGCGCGGATCGCGCCGCCGGACTCGAATACCAGGATCCAGAACCCGTTGAAGAACAGTATGATGCCGAAAGCGAACTCGACCGTGTTCCCGAACGAGCGTATAATGTAGACAAAATCGTCGAGCTGCTCCCAGAACGCGCTCCGATAAGCGTTCCGGTATGCGCTGCGGTACGCGTCAACGAGGAACAGCGAGTAGATTGCCAACGAGACCAGCACCTTCACGACCACCTCGATGTTGAACACAGACGCTGCCAACAGCCACGTGCTCAGGGTGAAGTGGGACCACAGGTAGATCAGCAACGACACCGGGAACAGGATCAGGAACGCGCAGACTACCAGCGCTCGGACGTGCCGGTGGAGCGCGGGATTGTGCGAGGCGCTCAACGACATCAGCAACGGTTTCTCGATGTTGTGCACGAAGTGCAGTATCGCGGTGACCAGCAGACACAGGTTCCGGCACAATCTGGCCAGACGCTTGTCCTCGTCCAGCCTGGTCAGACCGCTCTGCAGTGCTAGGATGTAGAACAGAATTGCGGACACGGTGCCGATGCTGTTGGCGCCCTCGTCCTCCGTGAGCAACACCCACTGGAAGAACCGGCCGATGTAGTGGCAGATGAACGAGATTATGCTGGTCATCCCCAGGACCGCCGTCAAGGTCTCGCAGCCGTTCACTAGCAGAGTCTTCAGCATCACTAAATAGGTGAATGTCTCTTCGCTGTATTCGTACGCGAAGTACTGGACGACTTGCCGACCCGCGCGCAA
This sequence comes from Halictus rubicundus, assembly GCF_050948215.1. Taxonomy (NCBI): domain Eukaryota; kingdom Metazoa; phylum Arthropoda; class Insecta; order Hymenoptera; family Halictidae; genus Halictus; species Halictus rubicundus. The sequence goes on from NC_135158.1 coordinate 13,090,718, forward strand.
CATCCAGAACATGCGCAGCACGCACGGCACGTTCAGTCGGATCCACTCTCTCTCGGCCAACGAGGTGAACCCGTAGTCGTTAATGTAGTTGTGCGCGTGCTGGTACCCCCTGTAGATCGTACTCAGCATCGCCACGCTGTTGTAGCAGAGCACAAAGTTGCACACTATCATCGGCAGTAGTGCAGCGAACATCGGAGCGTGATGAAGCACTTGCATCTGGAAAGATGTTTCGATTTTTAGATTAATTTTCTTTCCCTGGAACTTTGGCTGGTTTATTATGATTTACTCACTGGTAAAGGATAAATTCCCAAGAAAGACGGCGCCATGAAAGACAGCACCAGAAGCTTCTGCAATATCGGGTGTTTAGGCGCCTGATGATTGTAGCAGAAAATGCTTGCCAGTAAACATTGCAGTATGTAGTTCTGAATCATAAAGAATCCGGGTCCTTCGTTCAGAATAGCCTCTATGTCGAGAGAAAGAATATCGTCCAATATGCTGGTTCTGGTCTCGTGCGTAGTCACATATGCTATGATAGCTTTCATTGTACTGGTGTTTGCCCAGTGAGACAGAACTATTACACCCACCGATATTAAATACAGATACACTTTTATCAAGTGTTTTGTCCATAACATGAATGTACACATCGCGGCTATACATCCTGGAAAAAATGAAGAACCAATTAAACAGCAGCATATACCCGTGTTAATTTATTCTTCAATTTAATCTATCAATACATTGCTATTTTTTGCAAAGTGTAGCAACCCAAAAATGTTTTCGGTAGCTCTTATGTTCCGTCTTATACACTTCCGCAATGAATTCAAACATTGACAATATCAAGGAGTAAAGTACAAATACACATTAGCTTTGCATACTTTGGTGAATATATATCCATAAACGAATGCTTTGATCGCGTAAGAAGAGGTTATCACTTCCCGCTTGTATACAATGACCCCCCCAAATTAACCTTGCCACTTGGAAAGCGCTGTTCTACCATTAAACATTCTTCAATTATGTTCCCTATAGGGCTAATTAAAATATAGTTGTCTTACCTAAAGTGCAGCATAAAAATTTCAATATGATGATCAAATATATCTTATAGGTAGGGTTCCTAATGTCGAATGGCCCTATTTGAATCGGAGTAGGTGTGCTGGTCGCGTCGGTATACGAAATAATAGTAGAGGGAAGCGATACCGTGCTCTCTTGCGACAATCCAAAGTCAATTTTAAGCAGTTCATCTATGACGAACAGGGGTGGAACCCTAATTATAATGTCCACAAAGTTAGAAAGCCTGTCGTGTATAGAGCTCTCCATTTTTCCCGTTGATGTTTCCCTTCGGATGAACTGCAAAAACAGTCCCTCACTTTTTGGAAAGCGATAGTAGACTTGATTTACTTGGATTTGTTTAGCACCTGAATCAAAATTATTGAAGAAAATACTTAATTAGACGAACCATACGAATGCAACCGCGTTATCTCGTTGTTATCCGAATAATGCAGAATCACGTGCAAGCTTACCTTTGATACAAATTCTCGTTTATCACATTCTCGAGTCGCTGTTATCTCGTCCACGCAACCAAGGCGATTGTTGTCACAAAACCGGTTAAATCGAAATCGGGTATCCAGGACCCTCGGTTGCAATTTGGAATTACGATTAATGACGTTGCAACGGATGCCGTGGCGAGAAACACAAATGAGTTTCAAAATTTTGAAAGATCGACGCGTTCGAACCCGATCCAGCCGCACGAAAGAAAAACATTAACCTCCTGGGATGGAGCAGTTGACTTTCCTTCGCCTAATTAACTAGATCACGACGGCAACCGTAGTTTTTTTTACAATACTATGAAGAAAAAGTCTTCTGTTATCGTGCGAGAATATAGCGACAACAGGTAGCAGCTCGTTTAATTTTCGGTCCTCGAACTTCTTTCAGTATTTATTTAGTGTTTCGCTTCTATCGATGCTGACCGTAGAGTCGTCCACACAGTTCTTTCGTCGTTTATGCAAATTAATCGGAAACTGCGGACACCTCGTATGCGACCGACACAAAATTTAAACGAAAATTACGTTTCCCTGTTACCACGTAATTTTCCCCGATGGTAAAACTGTCACGTATTTCTTTGAGGTTACAGGAAGAACATGCACGAAGAATTTAAACGATTTGAACAGATGGCGCTGCGCGCAACTCATTCTGCGACTACGTGTACGAATGACAGACAATGATTAATTCGACGTCAAAATATTTAGAGCGATTCCATTTCGAAATTAATCCGTTGAAGAACGGTTAAATTTCGCTGCTACGGATTCCCTATATTTTCCAACGTCTTTGCAACTCTTTTCGTTGGGTCGACCTTGGCGACGAGTCGTAGCAAAATACATACTTACTCGTATTAATAGAAATTTATGTATGTACATAAATCTACGTTTGCATTCATTGCATAACGAGTTAGATCGTTTTTAATTGATCTTTAATAAGCTCCAACGCTGCGGCCATCTTAAGAGCAGTAAAACGAACGGAAAAAAGAGGAGAGAATGCCGTGCACTTCTGCCTGTCTTTATTCTTAGTTTAAATATGTTTAAATGCAAATTTTGACGCTTGCCGCTCTTTATACGGTCGCGCCAAAATACGGTTACTTGAAGTCACGATCGAGTTTCTAGAAACGGAATCTTTCGAAATTGAACCGTTATAGTACGGTCCCTATTCGAACGATGATTTGAAAGTAACGGTTGCCAGAGAGGAAATATAACTCTGCCGCAGGGATTTTCGAACGGATCAAGGCTACGGAGAAAACGTGCAAAACGTACACGATGAAATCGATCGGCGAGAAAACTATTTGCCTAAATGCATTCAACCTGTATCGATTCAACCAACGAAACTTTCAGAAACTGTAACCGCGTTAAAAAGAACAAGTCTTGCCGTCTATAATATTTGCCGGTGTTTCTAAAGCATCCTGCCACCAACAAATAAAATGTTGAACAAACGAGGGTTTAAATGAATCTAATTATCGGCAGTTGTGGAATTTTCTACTAGGGTAAGGGACCCAAATATCGTGCCTATATTGATTATACTTATTTTAATGAAAAAATTTAATATCTCTTTTTTAACATTCACTATGCTTTAAAAATAAGTATAATTAATATAGTCACTGTAATCGGGTCCCTTAGCCTATCTGAGAGTTAAAAAAAAAAGGGAGACACATCAACGTTCCTTCTAAAAAAAGAAATTGAACGAATTCGATTCTCGAATTGCAGTGAGAAACTAGCATGCGACGAAAACGTATATACACGTAGACACACATATACATTCTTGCAATTACGGAGTCAATATCGTGAATTTTATTATGCAAATTCATAGTTTTATTCGTTAATAGTATCACGTACTCTCCATCGTTCGCTCGCAGAAACAAGAAACGGTAAAAACAGTGACAACGTTACAATCACGAGATAAATCTGGAGAGGGAACGGGAATTAGGAGATAGAAAAACGAAATTTTCAGCGATTTTTGGAAGCATACGTTCGATCTCGGAGCTAACCGGAAACGCGTTGCTTTTCGAACTGTCTTTTCCCCCTCCCCCGGCGTGTGCGATCGTTCTCTCGCAAGAATCTCCACAAAAAGTTCGTAAAGACAGAATATTTACATTCTACATCGTGTCCGCCTGACGTAGGTAGTCCAACATCCAAACGCGTGTAACAACGTTTCGTCCCAAACACAAGACAATAAATTAAACAATCGTACTCGAAAGCAACGGTATACGCACAGCAAGCCCAGCAAGCTCGAACTGTTAAATTATATTGTAGCTTGCTTTTAGCTCTCGTAGTGTCAACTAATTGTAGCATTCATATTTCGCAAATGAAATTGGATCAACGTTGAAATTACAGGACAACGTTTCGAACTACTGAAAGCGTTTACACGATCTCGCTGGGTTCGCTGCTTAAACCTTAGAGTGTCCTGTTAGGGTTGCAGCAGTCCTGATTTACTTAGAATGATTCTTGAATGTTTAGAAATTTGGAAGGTTGATCTCAATCGATGAATTTGATAAGAATTAACGTTAAATAAGTGATCCACTGAAGGGACAATATACCGTTGCCGCGAGTACACCGATTCCTCGTCCCTTTAGGGGCATGCAACGACACAAACGTGCAGAGTACAGAATAGTCATACCGCCATTCGTCCATTACTAGCTACCATAGATCTCGTTACTAGATCTCAGCGCACAGTGCTCATTCGCGTCTCCGTTAATCATCGAAATAAATCGTTAATGCGCTTATACTGGCTATCGTAACGCTACGTTATAGTACAAATGTCTTTTTAATTTCCAGTCCGTTTGCTTTTTTCTCGCTTCGTCTCCATACCATCTTGGCTCCTGAACGAACGGTTCCGACGATCTACGAACAATCTACAACGGTCTACAACTGTCCGATCTCTTGATCTCTTTCTCTCTTTTCCGTTTACCATTCGTTTCCGGTCTTTCTCGTTCGTCGTGATATCTGTTTTGCGAACCGATCCGAACTCCGATAGCTCTGTTTCCAGACGACACTGACAATATCTCTTGAAAAGCACATTACGTGATACAAAATTAAGTCCGAGACGACCTCGAAGATTCTGTCGGACCCGCGAACCGGAAGCGGCGAGGCTCGCGGTCCCCCTTTTCATTTTATCGATCGACATTCGACCACGATCAAAGTGTGAAACCGTGAAACTCAAAGATAAAGGGTCTGCGAAGGATTTCAAAGGCTTTCGGTGCTCGTTTTACCTCCGTCCGGGTTTTTCGTTCCTTCTTTTCTTTTCTTCGACGCTAAAATACAAGCATCTCGTTGCCGGGCTTCGTCTCGCGAGTGAAACGATCTCCGATCTCTCTCTCTCTCTCTCGCTCGCTCGTTGAAACGCTACAAGGTACAATGTAAAATGGAGAGTAAAAAGGGTAACGTGTCCGCCGTGACGCACTATGGCACGATTACTCTTACATCGACGTTGGGAACACCACGGTTTTTCTCTCTACCTGAGGCGAGTCGTCAAATAACCAATGAAAAGCAGACGAACAATCTCGATCTTCTCGAGCACGTTCGTTTGTCGATCATGCTAATTGTTATCAAATTTGTAGCGGTTCAAATTACACCGTGCAACGCTTGCTATACGTTTCGATAACCCACGGATGATGTTTCGTAGTTTCGCAATTTCGTCGACTTCAATCGTCAAAGCTATACGAATGTTTCCTGCGCGAAACGATTCTACCGATTCTCCCGGGTGCAACGATATACCTTTTTATAACATTACAAACACTTAAGCACGATTAGATAATGTTCGAAGCGAGCGGTGCACCGTTTCGGTCTGAAGACGAAGGGTTATCGGAACGGGAAAATTAGTTGGACAGTGTCATTGTAAAATTTCCAATGATCAGAACCATTACTTATGATTTCATCCGTTATTTGACCAGCTTGCAAGACTGTCGGCTCGCGGTACTGCCACGATTCCCGTTTGGATTTTCGTTTTTCGCCGACGCGAAATAGATAAAAAGAGTCCCGCCTACGGTACTCGCTATAAAAACGCTGGTGTATGGACTAATAATACATGTGGTACACGTTAAGAAAAATAGAGCTCCGACATTCGGCTAGTAATACAATGACGTTTATTATCACAACGAGACAGGTCCTGCTTGCCAGAAGTTCTACTCCGCGGCGCCGTTTCTTCTGTTGCTTCTCTTTCTTTGTTCTCTCTCTCTCTCTCTCCCCCCCCCTCTCTTTCTCTTCTCTTCGTTAGTCTTTAATCTGTTTCGTTTTCATTCTCGCGTCGACTCGGATTGTCCGATGCACGAATGCAGCGATGATATACGAGGTGTGTCGTAAGGCATTTTCGTTTCGTTTTCATTTTCGTTTGGAACAGTCAGAGCAAATAATAATGCTTCTTCTTCGGTCCGGAGAAAGAATCTTCTGCACCGAGCCCCGAGCTCTTTGTCGAACGTTTCGAAAGTGCAACCGGGTGTACCGCGTCCATCGTGCTCCACCCTGAGCAGAGATTTTGTGGTTTACTTTGCGAAATGAAATGATTGTTCTATGTGAATTCCGATTTACGAGAACCAATCGTCACCGGGACTAAACCTGCGCAGAACAGTTAACAAAACAGACTAACGCGGATTCCCTAGATTAATATTAATGATAATGATAATAGCGATGATAATATTAATCGTCCACTTATTCGTAAAAGTAAATCTACGTTTCTGTTCCTCGAGCATGGAACGAATTTTTGCGGCATCGTGCGCGCATTCTGCAGACTGCATCGAGAATCGCGATGCACACCGATGAAAGACGGTCTGATTTTGCGAGAGAAAACTCATCCCCTTCCGGAGAGTACAGTGAATATTCGCTGTAATTCCCTTGCGATATCAAATTTTCGCGAGAAAAAGGCCACGAATATGGTGGTGAAAGTCCCATAAAAAAATAATTGAAAATAAATTAGTTTTGTTATTGTTTATTTCAGTTTTGTGCAACTCTCGAGCTTCTTGGCCCCCCACGGGGTATACCCCGCGGTGGTGTGGGTAGTTCCAGGGAATGGAAAACGCGAGGCTTGTAGGGACTTACAGCGGATATTCACTGTATTCGGTTGATGCGCGAGTCATGTCGCTTATATTTTATGTGTAATTTTATCTTGAAAATAAACATTTTTAATCTCGTTAATAGTTTCTTTGGTCTCGAGTCAAAATCCATGTAAAATTGAATTGAAAGGGCTTTGAGTTTAATGTAGCAGTGTTGAGGATTAGTGTGGCAGAGCTCAAAGATTAATTACGTTTAAAACACGAGCAACAGGACACGCGCGTCGATGTAATGGCACAGTTTTCGGTGCAGCCTGCGCATCCTCCCTCGGACAACGTGTGTTACGGTTTCAGCAATATCGATTATGATTTTGCGTGATTTATTCGTGTGTCTTTTCACCTCCTTCTTACTCCACGAGTACACAATCGCTTGAACGTTTCGTTACAAAGATAATCGGGTAATAAGTCTTGGTTTGGTACTCGATCATTACGTTTCACGCATTGCTATGAACATTCACCGGGACAGATCGGAGCGTGGCGGGTTTCTTTTTTTTTTTTTTGTTTTGTCAACTAAATGTTTCTCGCCATATTTCTCTTTCGCCGCGTTTACATGCTAACCGAGTTTCCGAAGCTCCGCGACCGAGACTCGCGACAATAAACTCTCGGTCGCGTGTCTTTTTTTTCTTCTAATAGTAGTGCGCATGAAATTCGCTAAGCTGCACTGCAAGAAACGTAATACGATGCAACTTGGTTGGACCGACGAATCCGACGCATGGATCGTCTCGAAGATGATCGGGAATCTTCGACGCATAGAACTTAAAAACGACAGCTTAAACGTTACAGAACGGTGGAAACTAATCGAAGCGCATGAACTTTCAGAAAACAGAATTTCTTCACGTCACGTTTTATTATTTTTTCCTCTTTTTTTTTTGTTTTGTTTTGTTTTTGGCGATGTAGCAGATCTTTCGGAGTATTTATACGGAATCGACGACGGACGATCGGCAAGTCCGAGCATGCCTTCTACAATAATCTTTGTTTAAAATAGCGGCCGTATATACTTCTTTTTTCTGTTTTTTACAAAACTATATGATTGTTTATGTACCGGTAGGAAACCTTCGAAAAATCGTTCGTTAACCTATGTCTTGAGAATTCTTCTTTGTACACGTGAAAATCGTTACTTCTAATTCTCAATCATGTACGATTTAAGTCGCCGATATAGGGTATCTTGGATTCATGTGTATGTGTGTGTGTGTATGTGTACCTGTTCCTCTGCGTGTAGGTGTATGACCAGGTCAAAACCACTGCTACTTGCATCGGTAGAAAAAGAAAAGATCTCTCAATCGTATTCACCTTGATCGCGATCGACGATCCCCGCGTGTGCAATGTTTCGGTTCTTCTTATTTGTTACGAGTTCGAAATTTCGTCCCTATCTGGTTCCGCGGATCTGTTTAAAATTACGTTCTTGCTAATATACATGTTACTCAGCGCATACTTAATTTACATAAACTCTGCAAGCCCAGCTCACCGTCATCAAATGCACTTCTTTTCTTTTCTTTTTTTTTTCTTCTTTCTCTTCTTTTGAAACGTTTACCTTTATTTCGTGTACGAAATCGCTGCTTATATGTGTAAGTGTATAAGTGTTAATAATTTATCGATAAGAAATATTTAGAAAATCTGTATTCCGTTTCTATAATTACCACAGCTCTCAGTAATATATATTCTCCTGGCCGAGGAAATTTCTCGTTAGAAAGCGGCGATTCGACGAACAACGCGTCGCACCCGTGCTGTTTTATTGCTAATCGTATGCAATTTATATGTCGACAGTAGAAGTTCTCCTTCCGCGAGCTTTTTGCTGGCGAAACCGAACGACTCGTATCGGCGAATATATTATTCATTGTTGTCAACTGACCATATATGTCACGCGAAGCTGTACTTGATCAAATCCTTTTTATTCAGAAAATAAAAATATGAGAGAACGTGTAGGCCTATATATCCGTTTTAACATTGGCTGTTTCGCTGAACAGTGACAATCGAAAAGACTAAATTCAGAAGTATTATCAAAAGCTCTGCTTCCTCCATAGATATTATTAACTCCTCGATGCAACAAGTATCACTGCTAAAAAAAAAACTTACGAGAACGTGTGGCGTGTACCCTACGAACGAAGGAAGTTTCTTTTGCTCGAGAAGAATTCGATCTTATAATTCCGATTCGACTATCTACCGCGCGCGCGAGAAAAAAAAAACTTACGAAGAACAATACTGAATTCCGAATAAAATAGCGACAATTTATAGACACATAAATCTCATTGGCACACGCGACCATAAAACTACCGTTTGATTGCTCCGCTTGTTTAGGCGTTCTACGTTTCAGCGAATAATTTAATTAAGTCAATTGATCGTGTGCTACGCGCACGTGTGTTTCCCGTTCTTTCGTAATAGTTGGTCTTACTGTGAACGCGCTTCTGTTTCGCAGACATTAAATAATCGTCTCCGTTTGCTAAAATAGATCGAATAAGTTAGAAGCATCGTGGATCGTGCGCGCGTTAGCACAATCATTTTGAACGACACACAACCGAACCGAGAGAATATTCATTGACGACGCGTTATTTGAAAAAGAAAACCCCGTGAAACAATAACCGCCAACACGAGTCTATTGATTGGTTGAACTGTACATTCTCTTCTATCTGTGGGCAAAAATGATTCCACCGTGCAAGCGGACTTTTTAGTAGTCTGGAGAGTTATGCATATGCATCTGCTTGCATGCATTTTTATATATACACATATACGCGCGACAAGGTGTTACGTGCAATTCTGTATGTTCGTGTATACATAGTGTGTATGAATATGCGAGCTGCGTGGACGGCGCTACGTACACCACTCTTCGGTCAGTCAACCATTGACGCGTTAATAGTCAACTTTCGTCAGCATTATTCAGACACTCGTTGTTCCACTGGTACTCTTCAGTTCAACGTGTCTTGCTCACGTCAATATATACCGTTGAATAATCTACAAAACAGAATAGAACATCATTCTCCACCCAGTAAACATTTTACCATGCACCATGCCTTCAGAAAGTTCCCTGAATTTTTCTCAAATATATCGTCAGTAATATCTTTAATTTACCAACTGGTATAGTTACTGTGATTCATCTTCTTCCCCCCATATTAATTCTATCCATCTTCACCGTTTCAGTCATTTAAAAGTATCGTTACTCTAATGTCCATCCTTCAAAAAAATTTTATGTAAATTATGGTCAAACAAAAAGATTGAATTTCAAAGGCTGTTTTCAGAAAGGTGAGACGCATGTTCAATAACACCAAATTTCGTTTATATAGACGTCTCGAGTTTACTCTGCGTTTGTCCTGGGAACTTTTTGAATGCGCATGCTTCTTTCCACGTTCTACAGAGTCTCCGACGAACGTACTTGCATACAGATGTGCTAGAGTTTGTCTTGGAATAGGAAGAGGTTGTTCGTAGCAGCCACGGCTACAACATTTTCAGATGGATGCCATGCGGTGTGCAGTATCTTCTTATTAAAATCCAGGCAGTCGACGCTAATTTCATCTTTCTTTCGTTTTCCACCGGTACATACCTTTCGAGCAATTTATATGAACAATAAATGGTTGCATTATACATTCCACAGAAAACCGAGGCGCAACCAACGACTTGCTGCACCTTGCACAAGTTCAGATGATTTATACCAACCTTGCGCGGTTTTAGAAGTGTTCTTGGTCTGGCAATGTCACGTGCTGCTTCCAATGTAAGATCACGCTTGGTTGTACGATCGAATACTCTAAAGAAATTGTTGTACGAGCCCGTCATGATAGCGGAATCGTTGCCGCTCCAACAACATTCGAATTTGTCAAAGATACAATCGTTCTCATATAGCGAGCATAACTTTGATCTTAGGTATTCATGTACCTGTAACAATGCAATCTAATGAGTTGTCTGGGTCTTTTTTTCCGCGGCCGGTGACTCGTAAATTCGATATCAAACCATTCACGTACAGGGTAACATTCAACAGGCTTCGTTTCCATTTGCAAGTCCCACACTTTCACACTGAGGTAGTCTCTACTGATCATATATCTTCCTGAATTACTAAGCTTTACATCACTTATACTCGAGATTATCTCCGAGAAAAAACTTCTATTTGTTGGGTCCTCCGGCTCCTCGAAAAGCTTACTGTGTTGGTCGCATAGCGCAGCAGATCTCATGTCACAAAGTCTAATCGTTCCTTTGCTACTACTGTATACCAGAATATTACACTCCGCCGGATGGAACTCCGCGGCGGTTATAACTTCTGTTAATTCCTCCATATTAGTTGGCTTAATGTCTACTATATCTGTGTACCAAATGGTTAAGAAAAGCACAGGCATTTTAAATGTGTACGAGTCCATGCCGCCCGATAGGTGAACGCGACTAACAAAGGAACAAGAAAATAGTACCGAGAAGAAACGATTATATGAGACAGAAAAAGGATACTATAACTCTGGTCTGTGACCTCAAGATTCCAAAGATTAATTCTGAGGTCATCAGCACTGAGGTATGTCTCCTGATCACTGTTAACGCTTATACTGTTTATATGATAGGTGTGCGCATTGGCAAATATTCTTCTCGGTGATGCTTCCACCATTAGCTCCATTGGTTTTATAGTTGGTACCTGTGCAGTTCAACAGGTAAACATAAAATGTAAACGTGCCTCGCTCAATGGAACGCTTACAAGGATTATATGAATAGTTTACATTGTCGCGATGCCAGAGTCTGGTAATGTTATGTGCATATTTGAACTCCGCGACCATATCTCTATTGTAAGCATTTTTGTTAGAAATATTAGGTCATCCCGCAAGTCGCGTCGTTTCTTATCACGCTTCATGTATATAAATCTCTGTATTTTGTTTAGGCGATCTTCTTGTGTCTTTTGAGAAGTATCCTATCGGACTAAAGTGTGCATTCTAAGAAGCTGAGGGAATCGCGTGCTGTACGAACTTAGAAAGGGCAAACGAAATGGAGCTTTTTACACCAGAAAACGGCGTAACCTAAAATGGGACGACCTAATGCAATGCTGCGCGGAGCACTCTACCATTTACATAGCGTTTTAGAACGAAGAATGCTGTTGTAAATGAATGCAGCCTTCTCTTGTGTTCAACACTCACCCTTAAGGAAGTGATACATGCCGGATCACGGATCGAGCCATTGTCTTCCTTCGTGTTATACCCTTCTACTTTCTTATCCCGCTCGCTCACCTTCCATAATTTGATCGTTTTATCGTTTGTGGAAAGTAAAAAGTGTGCAGGATTTTTCCTCTTTAGCCACCTAATTTTATTAATTTTTTCTTCTATCTCTAACGATTTCAGGTAATCGAACTCGGGTTCATGACTCTGGAAGGTGCTGTATACATTGTATTCACCCCTCCGAGGTATACTGTTTTTACTCTATGGAAATGACAAACAATATTACTCGATTATTCTTATTATCGAGATTTTTCGTTTACATTCATCGGAGCCATTCAACTCGATTAGATTCTTTACATTGTGCTCAGCGATTATCTTTAGAACTTTTCTAAAGATAGAAAAATGCAATGTACGTATGAAAGCTGGCAGTTCTCCAATAGCATGGTATAAACACAATTTTTATTCAAAGGACATGTTTCTGTTTATTCGAACACGCAAGAATTAGCATACTCTAGATAAGCATACATCCTATTAATACAAAAAAAAAAAAATACGTTCCATATTCATCTGTACAAGGTCAGATTGAAATGGATTTTTGCAAATTTCATTTATGGACAGAGGCAACGGTAACTTACAATGGGGTCTCTTTGAAAAATAACAACCCGTCCTCCTTTGTCCCCTGTCGCAAGGAGATCTCCATCGTGGTTAAATTCTACGCACGAGATTATATCGGCTGAAACAAGATAAAACAACACAGGTAACAACAATCCTTACTAACCGATAAATCAATCTCTTACTTAATTTCAGAGGCTGCCCAATCGAAAAGATACGAGCAAGCCGAAGATATAACTCACCTTCGGTGGCATCGTCTTCCAGCGTTCCTTTCACCTGCGAGAAACACCACTGTATGTCGCCATTGCCTGTAACAGAAACACCGTATCGCTGACAATCAAACCAGACAGAAATCAGACTCGGAGCGAATGTGAGCTGGGATAGAAGCGGAGCGCCTAGTCCCCGACAAAACAGAATTACATCTCTCGTTAGTTTTTCCAGTTTGCGACGTGCTTATACAGAAACGTCATATCGGTGGAGGAGTTCGAGAACCGATAACGCTCGTCGTCCGAGCGACACTGTTCCCAGCGTGCAGAGAACAACCGGGTTCGCGGTGTGCAGTGGCAAAAAAGCGATGCGCAAAACTCCGCTTCGAAATTGCAAGTATAATTCGGTAGGCGGTCGCGTACACGATCGCCGTTTCAAAAGAGGTCGAAAAGCGTTGCGAATCAATACAAAGGATATAACGTTCGTCTTCAACTTGTTGGGATACAGAGGAGAAAGGTGCGAGAGGCAGGTAAGGGTCCCGCGTGTGTGTGCACCTGCGGGCCACGGTAACGCAGAAACAACGTGTGGCAGCAGCGGGTTCTATCGGTGCGTGTAGCTGGCGAGCAATGGAAAAGCGTGGTCTCCGGGCTGCTCTGTACAAAGAGAAAGAGAAAGAGAAAGAGAGAGAGTGAGAGAGGGAGAGAGAAAAGGTCGAAAGAACGCGTAGGAGCGAGCGAGAGACGTGGACGAGGAGGGGAAAAGTGCGAAACGGGACCTGTAGAACGGGAGAAAAGGTAAATGCAAGCCTACTTGAAGTTCCGGTGCAATCCATCGTGCTTCTAGGCCGTCGCCACCGCCGCCGCCGTTGCTGTCGCCGTCGCCGTGGCCGGCGACGGGCGCATCTGGCCCCGCGCACGGCAAGTATCCAGAGTGTGGGTACGGGTGATTATATTTGAGGATGCGGAATTGACGAAGAAGAACCGTTGCGTGTGTACCGAGAGCGCTGCGGATATACCCGTGAACCCGTGGATATAGTGTATCTGGGTCAAGGTTCAGGTTGCCGCGGCACAGCGAGGCGGCCAGCAGGAGCGACGCACCGTCCCGTACTTTATCGTGACCGTATCGTTATGTTCGTCGGTTTCGGTACAGTTTCGGTTCTCGGTCCGTATCGTTTCGTTTCGCACGTTCCTATCGCGTGCGGATAGCAATGCGCACGGGATGCCGAACGGAGCCAGACACACTCTCGCTCTCGCCTTATCACGCTTACTTACCGGCCATCTCGCACATCAGACACTACCGCGGTCAGAGAGATATTTCGCACGCGCGAGCTTACAACACCCGGTGCGAGGTCCAATATACACCGTGATCTACCACTCGACCAGAGAGACACACGACACACACGCGCGCGGCGCCCCACGCCGGCCACCACGGACCAGGCAGAATCCTCACGATTTAACAGGACACTTTCCCCCGAATCAATCCTCGTTTTTTAGCCTGTCACATATTCGTCCGTCTAGCCCGCCATCGAACTGAACGCGTACACCGAGGTTTCAATGGCGGAATTCACGAACGCATAACCGCACAACACTACTATGCCGTGACGTCACACCGCAGCTAGGTTTCGCTGGCTCCACGAGAACCGCCATCTTGCACGCGAAAACCGACCGCCGGCGATGCTCCACGAGCTGATACGATCGGGGGCGAACCTGTCTGCCCGCGAAATTCGAACGCAAATTTTCAGTCGATACTTGACGCGCTGCGTGCCCCAGCCGGTTTTCTTCTACTTTTCGTACAGATCATTTCGTGCTCTCTTCAAAGACTGATATGTATATTATCATAAATTATTTCGTTGTATTATCGATCGGTCAGGAAATAGCTTGTGTATACTAGTTTTCTTTAACACTAGATTTACGGAACCCGTCAAAATGACGGATTCTAATATTTTTAATTTACGAATATTGAAATTATAAAGATGCATCCGTGAGGAATTATTTAACAAATTTGTTTCTTTAGGTATATATTATTTAAAAAATGGCTACAAATTTTGACAGATACATTCATGTTATTTTTATAAAGTAATGTAAAATAGTCACTTTTAGCGCTCTCGAAAAGCGAAGTTGTCTCTCAAAGTGGGGGTTCGAAAGGTTCTTTTAAATTCAGAATATTATTTTGCTGACTTATTTTAAGTATCTTAACCCCTTGACCCTTGTGCAGGCAACCAAAATGTATACATAACTGGAAGCTGAAAAATTTATCTGACCGAGCCTGATTGCCTGCACTAGGATGGAAAAGAGTCCCTCAAAATCGTGGTTTTTCCACGTGACGTACATACTTGTGCGTCAGGATCGTACTTTTTGCAGTAAAATGTGATGAACGTTACCCAAAAGTTCCGTCAGTTTCTCGTGCAGGTCCTCCAGGGAGGAAAACAGGGGCACGTTCCTGGATCGCGCGAAACTCTGCGTCGAGCGAAAGTCGGTCATCGACCGATCCATTTTCGACGAGGCTGAACCGGCTCCGACTCGAAATGAGCTCGTTATCCTTTTTTGATTTCTGGCCGTGACCTCCGGTCGAAGTATCGCGCGATACGTCGTCGAACCGTAGAATACGTGACTCGCCTCGAGCGCGTTCGAACGTCGAAAAGTCTCATTGTCTCGCTTTAAACAGATCTCGCCGATACATTCTCGATACGGACCCGACGTCCGGCGAGCATTCAACGTCAACCCTTTCGACGGTGAATGCCTTCGATAAGCGAACCGCGAGCATTCTTCTACAATATTTCACCGGCTGAACGAGTACCTTTATCGCGTCGGATAAAACACGTTTGAGAACTGGACGCGCGGCGCCGTTTATAAAACTCGCGATCAAATTAGTTATTAATGGCAGGGTGTGTCATTCGTCGGAATGCACGCCCACGGCTCGGAAAAAGTTAATGCTCGTTTCCTCCGGCAACAATTACGCTCCGCGGGGATACGGCAAAGACGTTGCGATCGATTTTCAATTTAACCGGGAACACATGTCTCGAATCAACCAGCGATCCTTCTCTCGACGAAGATTACCCGCTCATCGATCGCCCTCGACCGTTTTTCCGAAACACAAATTTCCTGTACGATCACCGAGCTAGAAGTATCTTTTCCGGACCTGTTAACCCCTTAGGATTTATCCAACGGATAATTAGAATTTTCTCGACTCCAATAATTTCCTAGAACGAAAGGGAAATTCGTGTTCAGCGTATTCGTTGGTCCCGAAGGTTCGTTTCACTTTCCATTAGCATTTTTTTAACACTTTAAGTGTTATGTTTAAGACACAATTTTTTTACTAAACTTAAAAATCACTTTTGACTACAACCTATTAAGTGAACCAAATATTAAAAGGATTGTTACGATCAATTTTGTCTTTTCTATTCTCTACCGTCAAATAAGTTGTTTTGATTTCGTGTGACTTTAGTGGGCATTGCCGTGGCCACTCAATGTGTTAAAGAAGCGAACGTATGGTCGCGTTGTTTGTACACGCTCGCGATGTCTAGCAATGTTGTAGCGAAGGCAACTTTCGGGACAACATAATACATCCACGTTTACTCGAGTGCTTCAGTATCGATAATAGGAATGACACGTTCGAAATCTTCGTCGCGAATCTGACTCGACTTTGCTTGGCAAACGGGTTAAGTCGTACTAAAGACAACGGGGAGTATTCGAGGCTGGGATTCAAAAAATCGAGTGGAAGAATCGAAGCCCGACGAGTCCTTGGGCCAAGAGGACTGTAGGGCGCAGTTTTGTCGAAACAGCTGATTCCGATTCCGATCACGACGAGAGAGGAAACGAGGGCCTTCGTACGTGACCCGGTCTTCCGACTGATTTTTCGAGCGGACAAAAGTCGCGTCGCACGCACTCTAATTGATTAATTGATCGGTACACCGACTCGACCGGCTCCCCCGTACCCCTACCCAGGCCCGTCTGTCAACAAACGATCGATTTTTCTGTCGTCCCGATCGACCGGGACAATTAACGTGGACCGATCAAACAAATGAACGCGAAGAAGCGAAGCGATTGTTTGTTGCCCGGCACGGAACCGCGTACGATAGAGGACACCGTCTCGAACTGGTACGGGAGTGCACGGGAACCAGTTCGAACGACGCGAAACTCTCGTCGCACGAACGCGTTAGAGGCTCCGCGTTAATCAGCCCGCTCTAACGAGTCTGCACACCAGACGTTCGCAGCGTTCACCTCGCTGAAATGTTTGCGGCCGCAAAAAGCACGCCAATGGAAAGAGAGAGAGAGCGAGAGAGAGAGAGAAAGAGAGAGAGAGAGAGAGAGAGAGAGAGAGAGAGAGAGAGAGAGGGAAAGAGGGAGATAAAAAAGCCTGCGGAGAAGAGCGACGTTCGACTCGTTAGTAAACCAGCGTGCAACAAACGGAAACTTCCTTCGTCTCTCTTTTCTTCTCTTTCGTCTCGAAACGACGCTTAGAACCGGTCCGAGCGGAATTTCGAGGGACTCGCGGCCACTCGAGATCGATCTTCCACTGTCAATACACGGGGCCTATTTGTTTGGCAAACTCACCGCGATATTATCGTTAACCCGTTGCGATACGATATCGTGTCCCACGAGGAAGATCGCTATCTGCGAAATATCGTTCGCCCCGAGGGAATAGAAGCGTTACTTTTCTTCGGGGAAGTTTAATCATCGCAGCGAAACACCGTGACTCACGGCTAATTGGTCAAGCGCTAAATCAGAATAACTTCTTTAAAATTGAACGGAACGACGTCACGTTGCCAGTTTCTCCTCGTTTAGCGCAATCTTGACAAAGTTATCCTGATTCGAAGAGTATTCGAACAATTGACCGTGACACTGTGGATCGTTGCGAAGGCTGAATACTGCGGATGTTTGTGCGAAAGAAAAATTGTCTGCGTAAATCGTATGAAACAGGAGCCGAAGAAATTTTTTTAAATTGCACTTGTCGCGATAAATCTGGTCCAGTGATAAATTCGAATCGATTCGGCTGCGCGGCACGGACAGGGTAACGAGATGATGGATACGTGGATCTTGAAACGTTGACAAACATTGACGTACGGGTACGAGGGTCTACTGGATGGTTCCGGAAAGTTTGAATTCGTCGGACAGCGGCGTTGATCGTCGGAGGGGAGGTTTTCTTTTTACGGCGGAGGCGAGTTTGCCAGGTTCCCGGATCGTTACCTCTGAATAATAGAGGCAACTCGGCGTCCGAACGCGAAAAAGCGCCTCGAATTCGGAACTCGCGTGCCTTGGATTCATGGCTTGTCCGTGGCGAATCGATCGGATCGCAACGCGGGTCCGGCATCGACGAAGCCCCTGAAGAAGTGTCTCCGACCCGTGGAAACGCAGCCGCGCGCCAGTCAAGCACAGCCGATCGATAATGAACCTTTTGGGGCTTGAAACGATCCCCGAAATAACTGTTAACACGACGATTATTCCACAATTTTTCAGATTCCATACACACCACCGATTTCTGGGACCTTCGATTACGTTGTCAAGGTCAACATCCTGAACGTACTTTTCTCAGACGCGTACGTATCGGTCGACCTTGGTCTTTACAGATATTTGCAAAAATATATTCGATACTGCACAGGGCGTAATGTAGAGATGAGTTGAAAAGAAAGGATGATGCTTTCGTTTGCAGGCAAACTAGTTTGAAAATTCGCCGCGTTCGCGTATTTACGTAAAGTAGAACCGGTAGGTCATGGTCAGACGTATCAAGCGTGTTCATCGGATTTTCAAATTCGATGTTATTCGATTTATCGACTTGCTTTTGCATGCAGAATCACCACCGGTTATATCTAACGTTTAGCATATGTTTTTGTATCGGCTCGGAGCTCCCAGCTGAAACCTTTACTTCGGAACACACAATTACAATCAGTCCAACGAGTCGAGTCAGTGGAGACAAACAAAACAAGTCATTTTGATCGTTCCTTTCGGTCAAGCGTAACTGTCGCTCGGCCTCGGTTTCGAAATACTTCAAATATACTTAACGCTGCATCCGTTCGATACACTAGGCTATTATCGTGTTGTCTACGGGAGGATCTACCATAAAATGCGGGCCCGTTCATGGGACAACATTCGTCTATTACTCACTACTTTCCACAACGTGTCTACTACTGCTCCCTTCGATTATAGTGTCGTCCAGATCGGCGACGCTGTGTCTTCGGCACTTGATGCGGCTCCTCAAACTCATCCTGATAGATCACGATACTCGGGAACCGTTTCTCGCCGATAAACGGCTACGACAACATACTCTTGCTGGCACGTGACACCGGGTCCCCGCGAGTTTACCAACTGATCGCCTAACCGCGAACGATCCGCGGCCCCCTTTGCCGATAGCGATGTCCTCGATATTAGCGAACCCGCAGAACCGAGCAAAACAAATTTTACAGGGTGTTACAGGTGCATGTTAGTTTCTCTCATTCTCCATTCAAACTTCAACTCCACCGTGCAGTATTCATAAGCAGTTTCACAATGAGTTCACATTTTTACATTCTTCTGTCACAAAACGCTAGTCCATCTGACGAACAAAAAATATGTTCAGGTACCTTTACAGTGCAGTAAAACGTGCCTATAATTTTAAAAAGACAGACTCAGCAGATTGTTCAAAATAAATTCCACAAACCATAGAGACTTAAAATATTTTGTAGTGATTGCAGAATCGTAGTATGTTTTACATGCGAGACAGGCACGATGGAACATTCTGTAGATCTGCTCGATCCCATCGCTAGAGGATCGTCGGTCGCCGGAGATCGATCTCGTGGGGACCTTAGACCGAGACGCTTCGAAGAAAAAAAATGTACAACAACCGATTTGAACGCTCGAGACCTGTTATCCAACGACGTTTAATTTGCAACTCGTTACGCGCGTCGTAAAACGTTTCAGCTGGTGCATGTGCATGTGTAAGTGTAGAATGCGAACAGTGCGGCCGCCCCTGCGAACAGGCAACCGGTTCGACACGCGTGTACACGGCGCGCGGCGCAGCGCACACCCAGGCGCCACCGAATTTTGCGCTCGAGTCTCGAACTCCGCTGCCGTTCATGCGAGTCAAGGATTTCTGGACGGGGGATTAGAACACCGAGAAGCCTTGAGACTTATCCGCGTCAGATAACCGTTTGTTTGCGTTACAAATAATATATTTGCCCGGGCAGAGATTGTTGCACGATACCGGGCTCTCGGGCAATCTTTACATGAAAATAACAATGACAAATAAATCATCCGCAAATGCTTTCTCATCTGTGATAACATTTGCACAAGCCGAACGGTCTTTCAATTTGTGGCTAAATGATGCAACGAGCCGGAGGAGAATGACTTCCTTTTTCAAATAGAAGGAGACGCAATTGTTTTGACAATCCAGATACCGAACGCGTCAACAAATCTAAATGTTTATTTGACAATCGGTTACGAGTTTTTAACACTTCGAGTGCCAGCCGCCTGTCAGCCTTTAAAATTCCATAAAATCAGAGAAATTTATTGCACGAAATAAATATTGAAATGTTAGGATATATGTTAGGAAATTTGCTACACTCGATATATTAGCGCAAAAATTCATTTGTGAATCCAGACAAATAATTCCGCCTCACGTTTCTGGAAGTCGCGGCACTCGAAGCATTAAGTAATCTGTCTCTTCTTTCCATATGTTTCTTTAACTTTTAAGCGTCGCTTAGGAAGCTGTAAGTAATAGGTAGTCATAGAAATTAATAGGATGTTACCGTAAAAACACACGGAAGAGTATTCAAGAATGTTTTGGAATGAGGCAAAAAGTCGTGAGACAAGATGGATGGACTTTGACGACTCGGTGTGCAGAGTACCGCAGGTAAAAATAAAGTTACAGACGATTCGTCAACGAATTAAAATTAGTTAAACGTTTCGTGCAAACGACGTCAGCCGTCGGACTGGCAGACGCTGTCGACGATAAATAACATTCTTAACTATTCGAGGGGTGCTCGCGGTGGCTGTCGGTCGTTCGAAGGCTAATAAATCGTGTCAAGAGACTCGCGGAAGAAAATGGCGGGACGTGGAAGAACGGGAAGGGGGTGTCGGAGGAGGGGGATGAAAGAAGGGTGAGAAGAAAGAAGAAAGGAAAATAGAACTCACCGACTCTCTTGTTCACGGCGGTATTGATCATGGAGCCAAGCTTGGTGAGGCTGGACTGCCTCATGATGTTCGAAGGGCTCTTCATCCGTTTGGACGGTGGTACCGGAAGCGGGGCGGTCTTGGACCTTGCCAGGATGGCTCCGTTCCGGCAGCTTCCGTTTGGACTGGAGCCGGGGGGCCGCTGGGGCGGTGCCCCCCATAGACCCACCACCCCTGCGTGACGCGTGGTGGTATCTCGGGAACTTCAATTATTCTCCACCTGTTAACCTCGTAACCGTTCCCGACCGGAGCCTCCACCTTCGATTCGACGACACTGGAACACAATCAAACGATCGCGCGTGCTCGATCAGTTCGTGACGGTAACGTCTCTTACAGGGATTATGGGACACCCCACGCCCCCCTCGCGAAGCTGCGTTTTAATCGCGAGGATTTCCCCCGTGGTTCAAACGCTTCCACCTGTTGGATCTCCCGTGAAAATCCTCATCGCGAGCAGCCTCGAGAACACGCAAAAACGTGTGCAAGCTGCGCCGAAGATACTGGTGGTTGCATCGTTGCAGTTTCGCGCTAACTATGGAAATCGTTTCGTTAAAATTTGCACGAGCCAGCCCCGCTCCTGTCCCACGCTTCACTTGTCAGTGCTTCGAGAGCGCGACGAAGCTATCTCGGGTAGATACGGATCAAGAAAAGATACAATGCAAAGAAAGGAGACAGGAATGACGTTCTGCTTCGCGAGAATTTACTGGCTCCCGAAACCGATGTAAATTTAACCGAGCACGTCATTCCCTAATAAGTGGTGTCGTCTCGATTTCGCAATATCGATTACAAGCGGTTCGGTGCAATTGTACGAGGAACAGGTGCGTTGCCATGATCTTTGAATCGCCCTGTACCCGAGGGCTGTGAAGGTCCATGGTCTCTTTTGATCTCTTTCAAGCACGATATCGCAGCCGTGAAAGCGGTGCTCGAATGACGCGCATGAATGCGTTCGCGTTCGCGAACAGGGTGTGGGGGTGTGCACCCCCGGAGACGGTTGTTCGACGTGCAAATGCATAAATATCGCCCGGAGGACCGGGAGGAAGTTTGAAAAGGGGGCAACAGGTAGCTGACGCACGGTGGAAGGGCAACGCGAAACACGCACGGGTTCAAAGATCCCGCTCGCTGCGTCGACGCCTATGCACGGTTCGGTTCCATTGCCCGGTTGCCGCTCGTAGGGGCTGCGATTCGACCTTCCATAACAAAGATAATCGATTCAAAGAAGTTTCGGTATGTCTACTGCTTTGTGCAATCGATCCAGACGGTTTTAATTTGGCATAAACATCCGCAGTCTAACATGTGCCCGAATAAAGAAGCGTGTAGAAATGATTTCCAATGGAAGCAGCTACAAGTTTACTAGTTGTAGAATTAAAAATCTGACACCGGTCATTTGACCGACAGTGGTAAGTTCAGTGTGGAGTAGCCTAATTTAGGCTCACTCCTATGTAATTTAAAGCTGCCACAGTGTATCTTGAGAGAGAAGAATACCTGCAATGTTATCAACGGTAGTAATTGATTATGAATTATAGTTTTAGCTCGTCGTTCGTGTTCCTCGTTACAGTTTGTAAGATTCGTCGACGGTCCCAGCCGTTTCCAGGTGATTATCGCTATCAACATAGACAGTGTCCACACGGTCATGATCGAAAAGTGGTCGAGGGGCGAGGAAGCGGTGAAACGTCGGATCGATCGGTGTGAGTCACGGGTCTCGTCATCCTCGAATATTTACAGTTTCAGTTGCGAGCGACCGGTGTTTACGGGCATTGTGCCGGTTCGACGCGATCGGTGCCATCGCATCCAAGGTGCGTGGTCGTCAGATGTACGGGCGTTAAAGAGGAAGGCAAAGAATGCGCCGAATAAACAGCCGCGGCGGAGGATTTGAATCGCAAATCGCGACCTTGTCCGAAAGAACGTTGAAAAGACAGAAAAAGACAGGGAGAGAGAGAGAGAGATATCAGCTCCGATGCACGTGAGCGGAGGCCGATCCACCTGGCCTCGGATAAGCGATAGCCTCGACGCAATCCTGGCCGGATTATCGGTGGTCCGTGCATCAGGCGTCCCGCGATCTATTTAATCCGTCGGAATCGACTGGCGCGATCGAGAGCCGTCCGTCGCGTCGGTGGAAATTGAAATTCGGTTAATGCCAGTCATCGATTCGCGACATCATCGCGAACGATGACAGCCAGTGTCGGGCAGGAGATTGTTGCCTAATGGATGCCACGATGTAACCCCGCATCTGAATATCTGCATCGAGCTTTTCAATTAGAGGCGATTGTTAGCGGAGGTTCTGCTCCGTACAATTTTTTCTTGCACTTGCTGCTTATCTTGAAAAGTTTTCAAAAACAAATCAGGTAGGTGGATCTTCGAGGAATTCTCTTTTAATGCCAACATGGATTTTTATCCGAGGACGAAGTTCCTTTTTAGTGGATTTCTCCGATTATCGGATTCGTAGGAATCTTCCGCTGAAAGTTAACTACTGGACGACGCAGAGTTGCCTCCTAGCCGAAAGAGGACAGCTTGATCATCGCGGATGTAGCTTTTAAGCAAGGAGTAGAGAGCAACGCGCGTCGCCGTTAACGCCGATTTGTGGGCAGTCGCGTTAACCCCATAACGCGCAGTTAAAAAAAAAAAAAATCGCCCAAAAAAATCAATTTTTGATATACTGCGCTTTTGTTCCATGGAAAAAGGCTATATTTTATTCTTGAATAAATAAGTGTTATAGCTTATAATCCCATGTAAATGATAAATATCAATAAAATGATTTTTTTTCTTTGCTTTCACATTGTTATTTTCAATTCTCGATTATATTCGAGTGTGAAAAATTATAGCAGCATAAAATACAACGCCGCTCGAATTAACTCGAGCGTACAAGTTAAGGGGTTAATCGCGGTTCGTCGTGTAAAATTAGTGGCCGAGGGGTGAAATTGCCACGCATCGGAGAGAGTATCAACGTTTCAGGGCGGTGCACTCGCAGCGAAGTAGCGGCCGCTTTATCTGCCGGCGTGTAAACAGCGGTCTCGCGGCTCGTGATCGGCAGCAGCAGCAGCAGCAGGGCGCGACGCGTGTTCGAGAGAGGACGATAATGAAAGCGTTTCGAATTCGCGTTGTTTGATCATCGAGAGACCGACGCTCGTGGCACGGTACGTGACACGCTCGCGAATAACAAAAGACCCGTGTGCGGTCTCCGCCTCTGCTGCTGTCCCTCTGTCGTTGCTGCGCCGAGAGTAATCCAGGATAGTCGCGTGTGCCGGCAGCCGAACGCGACACACGTATCGTTCGCATAAATTACGTCGTAATCGGATTACGTTCCGCGAAGCTGGTGTAAGCGGTCAGGCTATTGGTGGCGTCGGCTCTAACTGCGTAACATATTTGCCGCGCTCATGCTCGCGCGAGACTTCGGGCCAGTTTGTTCACGTGGTCGCTGCGATAAAGCTGATCGTTCGGCGCGATGACGCGCGTGCACGCAGACCCCGACCGTTAATACCTTTGTTTTTCACCGGGAGGATTCCTCGTTAATGAGGCTACCAGTTGCGTCTCGCGAACCAATCATCAAAACCAATTGCTCTCTCGCCAATCATCCAACGCGATTCTACGCCGCTGCTCTTTCGGAAGATCAACCCTCTCAATCTGGAATCCTTCCAATACAAAATTCGTTTCCACAGAATTGCGCGAAAGTAGCATTGTTTCGGGTGAGGAGTACAGGAGACGAGAGAAATTTCGCACCTTGACGGATCAACACCTGCCCGATTTCCGGGTCGGCTCGATGACTGCGCACTGAAACGAACGCGACCGAATTAATGTGCCTTCAGGATTGGAGCAAGGTTAAATCTTTACCGCTAATCACTACTGCCGGTTAATCTCGCAATTTAAACGCGCTCTAGGTCACCGAATGCAATTTGCTGGCGGCGCGGATCAAATTCTCACGTTAAACGATCCTCCCCTCGTCTCTCAGGAATCGCGACGCCGCGGCTGCCAACATCTTTGTACCGTTTCAACGGGGAAACGGTGTACCTGGATGATGGGGGTTGGAAATCGTTCGATCCGGCCGCTAGGGGGAACGAGACTTCAACAAAAAAACTTTTACGAATTACCATGTCAAACTCCGCTTCTGCTATTGACCCAGTGCTCGATCACTCAACGGAAGATTTTATGCATTTGAAATTCCCAAATCTCCGAGCCGGCGAATCGTTGAAATCGTTAAAGGGGCGAAGAAATTTCCATTTGGCTCCTGTGTCTCGGTGCAGTCGATAACGATTGCTATGTTATCCGCAGGAATCGATTTAATCTCAACGATTAAAGCGAACGGCAAACTCGAGACGCTGCGCTTCCTTTTCCTTAATTTTCCCAATTGAAACCAACCACCGCGCCTGCGAACGTTGTTCGTTGCCCCAAAGAACGGAGGGGGTAATTTATTTGTAAATTACCAGCGGGGAACGTCTGTTCGTTGGCCTTACAGGCTGGCCAACAGCGATTAATCTTCGAGGGAGGTAAGATTCGCTCATAAATTACACGAGCTCGGAATTTTTGGTCGTGGGCGAGGGATGTCCGAGGAGGGTCGGATAAGGGAAGAATTCGGTGGCAACGTGTCCCGAGGACAGTCTCGCGACTATGGATTCGGGAAGAGGGGTGGCTACAGACTGACGGCAGTCTGTTGAACCGGCACCGAGCTCAGCACACCGGTGGCTGGAGGTCGCTGGCGTCTGGCCAGAGGATTTTCCGAGCGCTCCTCAAGCCCGAAAATTCCTTTTGCGTGCGAGACGGGAGCACGCAGCGTCTCCTTCGAGTTCAACGTACTCGGCGGTTCAGGGTGGTTGGGCCACGCGGACGGTAACGATCGAATCGAGACAGTCTTCGACACCCCTCGCCGTCGATACGAGTCGCTGCATTCGTGGATTCTCCGCTGGAAAATATTCTCCCAGTCCGCAGAACGGGAATCTCCTCCGCGATGCTGGAAGGAATACGTTCGAATCTTCTACAATGAAAGCCTTCGCCTTGAAGACGACACGGCTTTCATCGCCGTACTCTAATTGCACGAGAATCTCCAACAAGACTGACAATAAAACGAGGAAGCGCGCCGTCCGCAAGATAATCGTCGATGCTTCGCGTGCGAGTTAAATGGACAGCCCTCGAGAGCACGCGAGCAGGGCTCCCCTAATTGCGTGACAATTAGCCCTTCCGGACAGACGTCGTCGAACGGCGACGCCGGGCTCGTTACGCCAACGAATGTTGCATAAAAGAGATTCTCAAAGAGCTGCTAAAACTGTTTTGCATTTCGCCCACTCATTTTTACGACCATCCCATTTTGATAAGTCACTTTATCGAAATGAAAGGGAAACCAGGCGAGTCCTCGCTTTGAAAATCCTGGAATCCTTGCGCCAATCAATCGGGGATGTGTGTATAAGAATATGCAAAACTTGAACGAGTAGAATTTCAGGGATAAATAGTCTCCGATTATTCTGGTGTTATTAGCGGTACTAATTCACTGCGAACTTTGTAGTCTCCAGTTTTATAGTCAGGTCCGAATTGGCTGAGATTCGGCAGCTTTTCTCGCGCGTTGGGAACGTGGCACGCAGAATGAAATTTCTCTTGGCGAGCGTCGCGACACGCGACGGAAGACTAGTTACGGATTAAGTAATTGCGGGATGATCACCGGAGGGAAAAGACATTTCTCGCCCGAGGTCGGGGACGCGTGTCTCTCCCTCCCTCCCCGTTTTATATCTTGATTAAAAATCCGCGCCGGGGAAGAATGGGGGCGACGACAGCTCCGACGAGAGGGACTCTATTCGAAAGTCTGTAATCCGCGCGGTGGTGTCGCGACGCGTACCGATCCGAAAACGCTTCGGAGATCTTTCGAGTAGGTCTGGGCGAGTTCGCTCGACGTTAACGAGACTTTTCTGCCCGCGATCGCGTTTGCCGCGCGTGCCGCGGCAGAATTCGTCGCCTTGCCTCGCCCTGCCTCGCCATGCCTCGCCTCACTTCGCGTCGCCGAGCACGATAAACGGCACGAAACCGGTGTGTGCGCGCCGATCTGCTTCCCGAGGATCAAAGCGATCATCACAAAAGGCACTCGAACCTCCGCGCCACCGCCTGCACAGTCGTTCGACCGTGACGCAAAACGAATTCCCGGTTTTCTCATCGACGGTGAACCCGTCACGATCAATAATCGCGCATGCACGCGGTTTAACCTTTCGCCGTGCCACTTTAATTATTGCCCGTGACGAGAGCTTGATCCCGTCAAGAGTCCGATCAACGTTTTTGCTCCGCGAGCGCACGCTTTCTTTCTTCCTGGATCTCTGATACACGCCGAGCCCCACTGTCACAGTGCGGAACGTTACCACTTTTTCTTTCTACAAATCCCCGTTTCCCTCTCCCACTCTCTCTCTCTCTCTCTCTCTCTCTCTCTCTCTCTCTCTCTCTCTGTCTGTCTCTCGTTTCTCATTCCGTCGAGAGGAATCGCGCACCGTAACCAACTTTCTGGTTAGTGCTTCCAGCTCGTCACTGTTCAGTATTTTTCGGAGGATTTTTCTAATCGAATCACCAGTCGATATCCCGTCATAGTTATAACAATGTTTGGATCAAATCAGTAAAAGAATTTGAACAATTTTAAAATACCGTTCCACTGTTTTCAACTCAACAAAATTATTAACACTAGGTTTACGCAGCACCGAAAGTGACTATTTTGCATTACTTTATAGAAATAACAGGAACGTGCTACCCACATTTTTTGGAATGTTTTTGAAATAATATATAGCCAGAGAAACAAATTTGCTAGATAACTCACGTATGCATCCTTGGCATCTGAATAATTTGAAATTAAAAATATTAGAACCTAGTTTTGAAGAAAGAAACAAATGTCTATGTAGCTCCTACATCTTGCAGTCAATACAATTTTTATTGAAAATGTGCAGTCTACTAGCCAACTAATTAATACTAGGACCACTGAAATAAGACATAAGGCGTCCCCCAAACTTTCTACGTCAGTCTAGATGTCTAGATCATAATTCTAGATCGGGAGTACATTTATACTTCGTCGATATCACCGTCCACGAATCTCACGATTGATTTATATTGAACTTGTTGAAGTGTACAGTATGCGCGTTACTTGTACGTCCATCGTAAAACGTGGGCGGGAAGTGCGTAGACGTGTACCGTCGATATTAATTCAGACCGGAAATTGACGAGCTCCGTTCACAGTCGTCTTTCACGATTCACGTTCGCGAGTTACGCGCAAGCCCCGTACTCGAGAGAAACGTAATCCGGTTACGCGTTAATAATCACCATTGAAACGTAACTGTTAACTCGATCTCGAGTCACTCCCCGCGATTGTTAATTGCGACCCGCTGTAATTACCTTGCTCACGGTCGCGCGGGCATCAATTAACCGTTGCGAAACTCTTGTTTTATCCAGTCGATGGAAGAACCGGTATTCACGCGTTTCGTAGCCAGAAGGTAACGAACCTCTCAAAAGCTGATCCGGAAGTGAAGGGTGTGAAGGGACGTTGCTTCTTAGAACAATCTGAAAGGAGGTACACGAAGAAATAAGTGGAAAATTAAGAGTAAGATTTTTTAAAATTGGGGCTTCCGTTTTTAGAAAATCAGTGTGGAAGTTCCTATAGAGGATAATAGAGCATTCGCGAGGAAGTAGAATTAGCCAGACATGGCCAGACGCGTCAGAGGACTGCTATTCAATAGCACCTGGTCTCCAGAGTATTTTTATACATTTCTGTAATGTCTTTTGTAAGAAATGGTATGCGCACAAATATGAATATGAATTTGGCTGTGTAATGAATTTACAATATCAATTCCACCGTGCTGTTGATTTATGTAACAAGCTGGATACGGCCAGGGGCGATCTAAATTGTGTAATAAATTATTATTAACCAGTCCCTACATTTTAATATTTGTCCTCAATTCGAAGAACGTGCGCTTCGTTTTCATATGGGTATTCGTTTGTCTATGTTTTTCGAGCTTCCAGCTTGTAGACCCGACGATAGTAAGTTTCCATCGGGTCCCATTTCAGTATCAAAGTAACCCGAGAATGTCTCGCGCGAGACGTGTCTAACGCAGCAGGTTTTCAGGTTTTTAGCGACGCGGCAGCGCGCATACTTGCTTGTCTTTATTACGATGTCGAGCAGGTTGCCAGACACCGCGCCGCGACGCGCCGGTATCATTATTCCCGGCTCGCGCGCGTGTCACCCGCACACGTTCCCCGACCTTGGAAAAGGGTCAGCCCCGAGAAGACGAAGGCTGGCACTCACGGGGGACGCAATCTTTTCCCGGAGAGTTGCGTCGCGCGTCGGCTCGCCAGTAATTCTCATTTATTAAACCCGGGAATACCGCTCCGCCACGCATACTCGTCGTGCGCCGGATTCAACCGGCGTAGATCGATCTGTCCGCCCCCGCAATTCCTTCGAGAAACTGCCTCGCGATCAAAATCATCCGTAAAGAATCGAACGAGAAACGTACTAAAGAAAAATCAACCGAATCAGTTAAATTGATCACCGTTATCGTCTGCAACGATATAGAAACTAACGGACATTCGAGCATTTGCTATAGAAGACATTTTCTTCACCGACATTTTCCTCTCGAACTTCATCCAGCGAAGGTTACACGATGGTCACGATGTTATTGGTCGTTGCCAGTTACGTGACATCGATAATAGTATCTTACTTTTGTTTCGAAAACATTGAAAACCTTGAAATATTGCAAAGTCCGACTTCGAGAGAATTTGGTTACCTACCTCAATATTTCTCCCCGGAACCGTATCATGTTTTTCTCTGATACTGTTTTCTATTGTCAACACGACGTGAGACATTTGAGATGTTCAAAGTTAAACGAAACACTCTGTATATCAGTTAACCAGTGATCATAGTACGAAACTGTTTCGATAATCTTTCTAATGTAGTACATCCTCAGTTCGATCGTCTTGCACGGTTCTCATCGCGTGCAACGGAAGCTGCGTCTCCGAAGAGGATGATCCGACCTGTAACTGAACGTTTCGCCGATATTCGTTATTTTTTTCTTTTTTTTTTTTTAATAACGGAGAACACGACGGGATGGTTGGTTCCGCGCAACCAACGTGCACCGTATTAAAAAATAACGAGGGTAGGGGAGGGGGATCGAGCGCCCCGAGGCCGACAGACATAAACGTCCTCTTCTGGATTAGTGGGTCAACACTCAATGTTAAAGGGATCGTAAAAGCGTACCAGTAGGCCATCCCGATGAATCCGTACGACCGCTGGGCGTGCGTTTTTGTAGGTTTTCCAGAGGCAACATACACACACACACACACACACACACTCTCTCTCTCTCTCTCTCTCGATTCCTCTCTCCGCAGATTCTTCCGGAAGCCGACGAGACCAGAAACGGTGCCGAAATCGCGGTCAAGACCTCTCTTGCGTCGCGATCACAGGGGAATTCGGGTGAGCCATAAGTTACTGCGTCCTTCCATGTGCCAACATAATAATTCTTGTACCGATCAAAGTTAGTCATTGGACTGCTGACTTATAATATAAAAATCGAGATAATTGAAGGATAAAGATACGCTATTTTCAACGCGTAAAAAATTTTAATTTTCAGCAAGATCCGCAGTCTAGTTATATCGAAATCGCTGTTGAGAGCAGTTGGAGCACCGCGAAGTCGTCCAATTTTCAACGACTCCGTTTGAGTAAATAACTATTGTTTCAACACGCTAAATGGCGTTTAAGGAGCTGTAAAATAATGCGTCGCGCAGACAAATCGAACAACTGGAAACACTTGAGAAACGCACAAGCTCGCTGTCCGACCCGGCAAACAAAGGTTGCAATACAGAAATCAATCAATGTCTTACAAATAAGAGAACAAACGGAATGTTAATGTCCGCAATCGAGGAGTCTAGCCGCGTCTGACCATGACTCACCGTTTCTACTTCAACCGGCACGGAACCGCCTCTCGATTATTAGAAAAGCTGCGATCCGAGAATCGAAATGTCGAAAGGGGTTTGGAGCGGTTCCAGAACCGATACCCGAGAGGAACTGCCAGGGAAAAACGAGTCCATTAAGCGAGGAGACTGTACTAATCGTGTACACGTCGAATTTTAGCAGCGAGTGTATCGGTACGAGTGCATTGTTCGCAACCGGCCGTTTCCGGCGTTCAAAGCGTGCTAGTAAAAGTATCTGCTTCTTTGAACGCTGCTAGTTTCACTCGATTTTCCTGCTGCCCCGCATACCGGATTAGCTCTCATTGTTCACCGTGGAAACGGCCACGTCCGCTGATCTTCCAGCGGGATAGCAGGCGAGCCCTGCACACAATGCCGGTCTGGGAACCTCGATCGAAGACGAAAGTCTTCGTCCAAGGAGTCCAAGGATCTGAAACTATACCCCTTTTCACTGCTAAACCCGACCGGATATTTCCCCCGAAACTAAAACGCCCTAACATCGACAAAGATACTGGGCTGCTCATCTTTTCAAATTTTTCTTCATTTTTCGGCCGAGCAATCGAAAGCGTCTCACAACATAGCGCCAGAGAATCGACGAAGCCAGTTGCAACGCTTGCGAAACGTTGGGTAATTAATCCCGAGAGAGAATTCAGAATATTTTTTCGGTTCTTGAGGAATTTGCTAACAAGAGGAACGATTTGCGAAATCACCTTGACACGGGCAAGGGTCAATTGATTCGCTCGCGGGGGCTTGTCCTGTAGCAACGCGACCGGATCGATCCACCGGAAGGACCATTAAACTGTTCCGAGGAAGATACACCAAGTTCCCGGCGAAGTAATTTGCGGAACGCTCATAGTATCGCGGACTATGCCGCCGCCACGCCACGCCCTTGCGTCTCTTATGCGTTTTCCTTCGGACTTTCTATTCTATTCCTGTCCCCTGCCTCTAGCATGACAATACGGGCGAAATTAGTTCTCGAATTTGTTCGAAAAATACAGCTCCCCGAATCTTATAATTTGAATTTCTTACGCGTTCGACGTCATACTAGTATACTAGTCTCGAAGGACTCGATTGAAAAATAATACTATTCTCGTTTCGCAGATCGCAGCCAACGGAATAAGCTTCGATCCAGGACGGTTTGATCATAACGAACGTCGCGAGCTGTTTTTTGGCAGCTCTTTGAAAGATCGCAGCTGCGCCCGGTCCTTTCGGCACAGAGAAGCGGGCGGCAGCTTTTCTTTTTTTTTTTTTCTAATCTAATGCACATATCGCGCGATACGTAGCATGTACCTGCGTACAACGCCCGCGTTATTTGGGTCAGCAGCTTGCGCGGTAATTGGCAACGGGCTAATTCCCTTACAATTAGCCGGTTGACAGCGTGGAGAGCACAACCATACGAGCCGGTTCAATTTCGCCAGCTACGACGCCCTCGTCACACCGGAAATAGCTCTCGCCTCTCTTCCGTCGAACCTCCTCGGAGGACGGCGCATCCGTGAACATTTAATTTTAGGTCGATATTAAAGCTGAATCGCCGGACACTACGCACCGATGATCTCACAATTATATTTATCCTTCCTCGATCGCTCAAAAGTTCCGAAAGAAGCGGCTCACACCGGAAATACCGGACAAGACGCAGTCACTCGCGGCGATATACTTCGTAGTCAAAGCGATCAGAAGCTGTTTGTCCATAGTCATTTCCTAGAAGGAAAAGAGAATGATCAGAAGCGAACAGCGTTCATGTTTGATACATTCCTTGAGAAATTTCCGACACGGATGTAAATGTAAGTGTAGCGTAACAACGTTCACATTCGCATTTCATTTGGCAAGCAAAACGCGACTCGCTGTATTTCGCGAGCAAAAAATTTGTCTGTTGCAGGTGCCGAGGGCGTCGTAAGTGGACGCGAAAGCGGCGTGTCAGCTTTTGTGGGGGAATAATGAAAAATAAAGGGGTCGGCCACAGAGGTCGGCCGACACTTTTGGCATAGACTGAGCGGGATATCGACTCGGGAACAATTTTCCTCCGTCGGCGCGGCAGGTGGTAATGACGACATTGTTTACAGAGTCGCCTCGAGCGACGGCGAGCTGTGCAAATCGATTGGCCGGCATTAACCGAATTTCAATTTCAATAGCGCGTTACGCTTATCGCTCGAACGAGCCCGTCGCGTCGGGAGCAACAAAAGCTTCCGGTGGGAAGCTCGTCTCGCGCGACAAATCGCGAAATCTATGGTGTCCCCCTTGTCGGTCTGGACTTTTATCCCATTGAGAAATCCATTCGCGACATCGTGTAACGTTTACTCGCGCAAACCGCGCGATCTAAATACAATGGGCAATCGATGTTAATACGCTCCGGGTCTGACCACACGAGGTACTCTCTCTTTCACAGGCGTGACATTAAAAGTCGCGAGCTGCCGGGTCTTTATGCAAATTTGAAATTAATTTTTACCCTCGGAACGCTTTACGGAACCTGCTCGAGACCGCTCGGTTATCGCGTTCGGCTTGGAAATAAGCGGTAATCGCGTCGAATCCTCTGTCCGGTAAATGTAACGACTCACCGTCACGTGAAAACTGTACCTCCGCACAACAGATTGACGACGCGTAAGCAGAGCTAACCGAGAAAGTTAACGATTCGTCGACGAGGAGACGAATCTTTGTGCATTTGTGACGAAACACTAGAAGAACACTAGAACCCTAAGAACATTAAGGGTATGAAACTTATTACAATTATCAAATGACTGGACAAACTTATATTTAATTCCCGTTTCTCGCGATTATTATTTTTATCCTACATAACGATCTGCGATAACGAGTAGCTGCAATTCGAGACAATGAAACTAGAAAAAGACTTGAACACTGTGGACACATTACTTTTCACCGACTAAAATCGTTAAAGAAAGAAATTCCAAATTAGCCGTGGATCCTGGAAAATTTTAATTTTGCAGAAAGGTCCCTACCGATAACGATAGTGCGCTCCCGTTAACACTAGATTTACGGGACCCGTCGAAATGACGGATTCTAATATTTTTAATTCACGAATATTCAGATTGCAAACATGGATCCATGAGGAATTATTTAACAAATTGATTTCTCTAGGTATGTATTATTAAAAAAATGGCTACAGATTTTTATAGATATATTCATGTCATTTTTATAAGGAAATGTAAAACAGTCATTTTTAGTGATCCGTAAACCTAGTGTTAAATTCCCGATTGCCACGGAAGAATCAAATAAACGGTGAAACAGTAACAAAGTAGAAACAAAGTAAGCGCGTGTGCCACCTGTGGTTGTCGAACCTGAAGTGTCCACTCTTCGAGTAGAATCGTGGCACTCGCAACCGACGATTTATCGCGCGCATCGGCGAACAGGGTCGACGATCCTGCACACCGAGCGGAAGGACGAGGAATAACAGGTGGGTCTCGCGGTTACTATTAAAACATCGACGGTTAAAGCAGCTGGGTCGACACGAGCAACGATTAGGGTACTACTCGGCAGGAGGGGAGGGTTGGTTCCGTTCTCAGCAGCTGACGTCCTGTGGCGCAGGTGAAAGAGGAAGCTACTAGATGCTAACGCAAAAATTCATTTGCAAATCATTCCTGGAAGACGCGGTACTCAAAGTGTTAAAAATTCATTTGCAAATCATTCCTGGAAGACGCCGGTACTCGAAGTGTTAAACATTTTGAACATTTCAACCCGATTGCCTCCTATTATTCGATTCATTTCACTTGTGAAAGTTACACGGTTCCGTTTCGATGCCGTTCAACGCGCAGCCCTGATTCCTATAATTCTCGGGGTCTCTTAGAATATCGTCCAGCAGCGCATCTTCCGCCTTCCGCCAACTGGGAGATAGAAGCCGACTCAGACCGGGGAGCGAGGGAAACAGAAGGAGATGGCTTCCGGATCGATAGGTCGTCGGGTTTATCGACTCGCGAAACCGCGTGCCAAAGAAACGCAACGCCACGGCACGGCGCGGGCAGGTTCGCGATTACGTCGAGCCTCCGTTGAATCCCGGAGCCAAGTGGCTCGAGATGAACTCGAGAAATTTGCCCTTTGTTGCATTTAGCGCTCGGCTTAATTGCCGGACCGCTCGCGGGCACGCTCGGCCAACTTCTAACTCGGAAATCTTCTCGCTTCTCCCTCGAATCTCGCCGCTGGGCTCGCCTTATTCTTGATCGCTTTCTGGAAAACGATCCGACGAATATTGGCAAACAACGAGGAGAGGACAGTTGACCGGGTGTCTTCAGAGAGGGAGAGGAAGAGGGAGAGAGAGAGAGAGAGAGAGAGAGAGAGAGAGAGAGAGAGAGAGAGAGAGAAACATTTGCAGCACTGGATGGAAATGTTCTGCATCGATTGCAGGATACTGGAGCTACATTTATTTCTTTGCTGAATCGTTTTTAAAAGTCGACACTGATGTATTCTTCAATTCTCTTCGTCGAAATAATCATCGTCACCTGGTGTTCATTTCTGGGTACCATGGAGTAATGGTATGAAGCATTTCTTTGCAGCTTTGATACTTGACATACCGTGAACGGATGTCCCGCTGGAGCGACTCTGTCGCTTGTTTAGCTCTTGCCCGAGCCCACGTGTTTGCAGTTTCGAGCTTTGATAGTCCAAACACGGATCCCGCGTGTTCCCATTGCACGCGGGTGGCGGCCACCGTGTCGGTTACGCAACCGGGGCGCAAATAAACGAGCCTGTCCGCGGTAAATACGGGCGGAACGAGTCCTCGTTTCCGATAACGCGCTCGTATCGTTTCGTAATAAACCCCTCTCCCTCTCTTCCTCTCCCGCAAGACGCGTTTGTCGGAAATTTCCGAACTGCCGCGACAACACCCTTTCGAGCTTCTGGGACAAGTGCACCCTCGCTAGACACGCTTGTCCAACCCTTCCCCGGGGTCCCGATCCTCCAGAAACAATGTCCTCATTCTCGAGACAACGTTTGGTTGCCTGCCACTTTCACTTTCCTAGTAGATCGCGGATTTTACGCCGATTGTATGACAAAACCGAATAATTGCAATTTGCATCAACGAATATACTGAAATTATTAAAAAGGATATTCTCGAGCGTCTTCCGCTTCTAGCAGCGGATGCAGACAATTCTTCAATTTTCCACAAAGATCCGCAGTCTACTTGCGAGAATAGATAATTAATTTTTCCAGTGTTTGGCTGTGTTCGCGCACCCTGCAGGATTTCACTCGATTCCAGAATTGCTCGCCACGATGTACCCCCGGATCGGTTTCTCCCGGAAAACGCATCGGGGCGGGAACTGGTTTCCGATTCGCGATCGAGGACCTTGCAAGGATCCGTCCGATAGCTCGCGCGCGGCTCGCATAACAATGTAATTACGTTACGCGTCTAAAATAGCGTCGCGTTAATTGTCCTCGAGCGTAGGACAGCCGCTCGAAGGGTCTTGAACGACGACGGCGACGTCGCCGTGGAAATGTATGCCGGA
Source organism: Halictus rubicundus (assembly GCF_050948215.1). Lineage (NCBI taxonomy): Eukaryota > Metazoa > Arthropoda > Insecta > Hymenoptera > Halictidae > Halictus > Halictus rubicundus. The sequence goes on from NC_135158.1 coordinate 13,126,719, forward strand.
TCACGCGCGACGCCTTTCACGAGCTACGTACTCTCCTCGCCGAATAAAAGTATTATCAGCGGCCGTTATTTCCGTCCCTGGCTCATTTTCCATTTACGAACGGGAAAGACGCACTCAGGGCGGCGGCGGCGGTAGCTGATCGTAAAACGGGAGTCGTCGGGAGTCACGGTTCGGAACGTGTCGTGTCTCCTCGGCGAACACACGCGTCGAATCGCTTCTTTTCGGATGTGTATCGTTTTTCCTGTTCCCGAGGCTCGCCCGCACCGCAAAACGCTCTTGCGTATGTGGCTCGGATGCGAGTTGAATTCGGAATGTAACCGGCGCGGCGGCGTTGGTCTCCTTGACCCACTGATTAAGTCGGCTTACGCTCGGTTTCGGCGCGAGTAACCACTCGCAACTAGTTTGCCCTCGCGCGAACGCACTTCCCGAGGTGAACTCTCTCTTTCTCTCTTTCTCTCTCTCTCTCTCTCACTCTCTGCCCCGGAGAGCAAAACAGTGAATCTCGATCCAGCGAGTACACCGTCGACGCGAGACATGTATTTAACCATTGGACCATTGGACCATTCTTACAATCATCGACGATGCTTCGTTTATCAATTTTTGGAAACATATTTTCGAAGGCGCTTCTTGTAGTCACGTTGGCCTCCCTTTTGTTTCTTATGTAACAATTACGCATTCAATCGCCAGGATCTGAATAATTATACGATTTTGATATTCTGGGTCAATGATTGACCCAGGCTCCGCTGGGGCTCCGTTAACCGTTGTGCACTCTTCTACTTCGGTAAGAATGATTGCAATTGTAAGATCTACGTCAAGTGTACGAGGATTAACCCGCCTTCTGTGTGCAGAGAGCCCCGAATAGTCGTGGCTCAGATGCTCTTCTTTTCGGAGCACTAGATCACAAGCCGCGTCTAGGTCCAGAGTGATCTGGAAGAAGCTGGACCTCTGAATCTCGCGAAAGTTCCATCGAGAGAACGTTCATTTTGTTCGCGTGGAATAGGCGTGGCCTGCCCCTAGTAGGCGTGGCTCCGTTGCTCCCCGTTCCAAAGAACTAGATCGCTCTTCTTTTCGGAGCACTAGATCACGAGCTGTGTCTAGGTCCACAGTGATCTAGAAGAAGCTGGACCTCTGAATCTCGCGAAAGTTCCATCGAAAGAACGTTCATTTTGTTCGCGTGGAATAGGCGTGGCCTGCCCCTAGTAGGCGTGGCTCCGTTGCTCCCCGTTCCAAAAAACTAGATCGCTCTTCTTTTCGGAGCACTAGATCACGAGCTGTGTCTAGGTCCACAGTGATCTAGAAGAAGCTGGACCTCTGAATCTCGCGAAAGTTCCATCGAAAGAACGTTCATTTTGTTCGCGTGGAATAGGCGTGGCCTGCCCCTAGTAGGCGTGGCTCCGTTGCTCCCCGTTCCAAAAAACTAGATCGCTCTTCTTTTCGGAGCACTAGATCACGAGCTGTGTCTAGGTCCACAGTGATCTAGAAGAAGCTGGACCTCTGAATCTCGCGAAAGTTCCATCGAAAGAACGTTCATTTTGTTCGCGTGGAATAGGCGTGGCCTGCCCCTAGTAGGCGTGGCTCCGTTGCTCCCCGTTCCAAAAAACTAGATCGCAGTCTGTGTCTAGGTCTAGATTGGTCTAGAAGAAGCTGTACCTCTTGAATCTCGCGAGTGTTCCATCCAAGGAACATCCATTAAATTCCCTCTGCATGGAGTAGGCGTGGAGTAGGCGTGGTCTGCCCTTAATAGGCGTGGCTCCGGAGCCCTTTACATAACCAGAGAAAAATCTTCGATTCCTCCGAATTGAATCGGTACTCGACACAGTCCGAAACACTTCCTCAAGATTTCCTATCGCGTTTGAAACATTGAGGAATGAAGGCATCTTTCTAACAAGCTACGCCGAGCACCGGTAGCTAATAGTCCAGCTGGAGGCGCACAGGTTGTCGCCTAATGGAGCAACTCACTGGCAGCCGCCGACGCAACCATCGAGAGCCACTTCCGAATGCTTATCAGGGGCGAACAGGAAGCGAAAGGTTTATGAAAATGTCCGTCGACGAATCGGGGCTCGCGCCTAATTAAATCGCGCAGAGGGGAATGGAGCGCACACCGTTGCGTCGCAGTTACCAGTTCTCTGGTCTTCGCTGACGTTTCTCTCGTTTCTCTCCTTATTGATCTCGACGGGGGCCTCTTTTGTTCAAATCTCGCGTGACCGCCGATCCTCGCGCGGAAATAAAAACAACCGAGCGGAGCCGGCTCGGCTCGGCGCGACTCGACTCGACTCGACTCGACGCAGACAGTTATTGCCGAGCCAGACGAAGCTTAATACGCCGCCCGAAAAATTGGAATATCTTCTTCCCATTTCACACAGCCTCATTGTTACCGGCCGTATCTTCCACCGACGAACGCAGACCGCCCGTGGGAACCCATTGTCTTTCTGCGCATCGCATCCCCCGCGGACCATTCTGGATTTAAACTCTCTTGAAAAATTCAATTTTACTACCCCGGGCCCAAACAAAATACTACCCCGTGTACCATGAGCGTACTAATCATATTTTATGCGATAGTTTAATCCTTCAGGGACGACGTTCGAGTGCTGATGTCGACTTCTTGATATTTTCTATAGCTATCTCATAATTCGAAAACATTGGCAAGGATTAGACTGCGAATTCTGTGCTTTCGATGAAAATAGATAGGAGAAACGGTATAAGCATTAGAATACTTTACGATTGTTCCTGTATCTGAGACTGAGACAAAGATTTTTGATTTTGCATAATGATCCGCAGTACAGTAGTGATGAAAGCGCATCGCGTCTAATAGTCCGACCACGCGTAATCAATTTTGAAACGTGTTTCAGAGTCAGTGCGGTGTACTGACGTCGTCCCTGAAGGGTTCTGAAAAGGTTACGAGGTGAAGTGATTTAACACAGACGCGTGACCCTCAAATTTTGAGACGTTAAATAAACCAGAGGGGCCCAGCATTTCAGTGAAGTTGAGCCTCCCAGAAGTTGAAGGATTTCAATTCGAAAATTTATCAAATAGAACAGCACGCTGGTTCAACGTTACACCAATACAGCTACGTTGCCAAAGTTAGCTAATTTGATTAGAAACTTTCTTTTTTTATTGTGTGCGTTGCCTTGAATTCGCGAGGCCGCGATCCGTACGATCGCGTCTGCCAGGCACGTGCTACGATTCTAGGGTTACGATTAACGACGTCTTCGAGGAACGATCGCAAGGTCGACGAGCGATTTAGAGGCGACACGATCGAGAGAATCAATTGGAGACCAAGGACCTGGGCACGGTCGATACCGAGCACCGAACTCGAGATCCGGATCGAGACTGTGCCAGTTTTTTTCCTGAGAAACGCTTCTGCGACCGAGTCCGAATAGAAACTTGCATTAGTTACACGATTTTTTATTCCGTGCATAGTGTCGCGCGGAAATACGTGACCGAACTGAACGCGCACACCTTCCGGCTGGTTTCCACCGATCAGCTGGCTTCCGATGCTCGTGTACGCCGAAGGGATCCCCGTGGTTGACCAAATTTGGCGTCGGAGAGAGGAAGAGCACTTTCGATTCTTCGTGTATGTAACTGCCGCGACCGAACGGAGCTGGCCACCCACATCACTTCCTAACAAAGGCACGGGGAATCGTTCCGAGTTGCTATCCGACTCGAAGTTACTGGATCGAGCCTTTGGAAACCTGGGCTGAAAAGGATCCCGTTGCGAACGGCCCTACGAGAGCAACACCGTGTTCTAACTTAACTCATATCCGACCGGTCGGAAGTCCCGTCGAACCCACGACAAATTCCATTATGATTGGCCTCTCGCATTAGCGATCGCATCTCCGATATTCCCTTCAGGAAGAACCGTCTCCGCCCCTGCTTCTAGCCAACCGATAGACACGGCGCGTCGCGTAGCGTCGCGTCGTCCCGTGCAAACGGATCGAAGATCCTTGGCGCCTACACCGATGGGCTGGGCTCCATTATTTAACACCAGAACTACCGGACCAGTCAAAATGACTTGTTCCTAATTTTTTCGTTTACAATTACTGAAATTGTAGAAATGTTTTCATCGGAAATTTTGTTTAAAAGCGATATAGTCGCATTTATTGCTCGGTAGTTCTAGTGTTAATCCTTTGCACTCGAGCGGTGACTCTGAAGCACCACTAGAAATTGTTGTGGCATTATTTCAAAGAAATTAGAAAAAATATTACGAAATATTCGTTGCATTACAAAATTTGTATTCAATAGATTACTAAACGTTTAACTATTATATGTAGAAATCGAATCAGTTTCGTATGAATAAAATGAAAATATTGTAAGACTGAAGAAAAATTTAGCTTTGGATTGAAAATAGCGCCGAGTGCAAAGGCGCGCGCTCGAAACGACGCGGAACTGATCGATCAACGAAAGAACGGATCATTCAAAATTGTTCCCGAGAGGTGAATCTCAGATTCGTGACAAAACGAACGCAGTAAAGCTACTTGCACCGAACAGCAACCATTTCGCACGAACAGATCCGAGGATGATGAAGAGTTCGGATAACAAAGGTTCGGATAACGGAGGCTCCGCAGTAGCAGAAAAATCGAACAAAAAAACCTTGCGTTACCGATACAGTTTCACGGTTGGCTCGGGCAAAGAAATTTTCGAGGAGATGAACTGTTTCCCTACATTCGGTGTAAGAGTGAAATTCAGCTGACTGCGCGGCTCGCCGAGCCGTCAACGGAAAATATCGTGAGAATTTCTCGCGTCTCCGGGTACCAACGACCCGTAAATTCGTTTCATCTTGGCGACCCTTATCTCGAGCGCCTCGCGCCACCGCGCCGCGCCGCGCCGCGCCGCGCGGGCATTGTTCGCTGCCGATGACGAGTCGGTTCGAATCTCCGCGATAATTCAGAAGCAACAGAGAAGCAGCAGAACCGCTCGAGTGTTGGGGACGCCGAGGAAACCGTAATTCGCCGTAAACTCGGTGCGCGTGTCTCGAACTATGCTTTTCCTATGATTCGTGCCGCTTTTCCGCGGTATCGTACCTATCAGCTCAAAGATTTAGAGGGTCGCTAACCGTCAGGGCGGTCCTTTTCCCGCCAAAAAAAAGAAAAACAAAGATCATTCTCGGTTCCCGAAGTTCCGGAGCACAGGTCGCTATCAATCCGAGTTCGGAGAGGTTGTAGCAATTGCCGGTGGAGAACTGTGAAACTCGTCGGTGTCGTTTGGAAGTTTCTCGATCGGAGTCCAACAAGAAGAAAAAGAAGAAGAAGAAGAAGAGGAGGAGGAGACCTCGGCCAAATAAAAGAGACTTTCGCGGAGAACAATCGCCTGGAAACTGCACAGAAACCGCGGTAACTAGTTTCTGGGTGTTGAGACAACTACTTGGATTAACGAATGAACGTTGGAACGTAGTGTGGCCGACAGAGGAATCCCGGAGGATCGCGTCCGCGAGCTCGCAATTATATTCGCGGCTCGGCTCGGCTCCGTGGATTTCCGTCAATTGGATAACTACTCGTCTGGTCCCAGGTCGCCTTTGTACACTTGTCCGATCGCGATTCAACTTTGCCCGGTATCAAGAGGACGTTGCGAATAGCCCGGCCAACGAGCAGATCGAGAAACGTCGACGTTCCGCAACCGGAAAACTGCGGAAAGTATCTCCCCCCTCTCTCTCTCTCTCTCTCTCTCTTGGATTTCTCGGGTTTCTCTCGCGCACCTTTGAACTTTCACGAGTTTCTATCCGGCTCCTAGACGCCATTAACGGATTACAATGTTAATGGGAATTCGATCGGCGTCGACGCGACGTCGATAACGGAACAAAGCGTTAGGTTCCTGAGTAATCCTTCTTATTTCGCTCTTTCCTCGCTGCACGGTGGAACCTTGCGATTCGGCCCTTCGTCGCTCGTCACACCAATTATTGCTTTCAATTATCGTTTATTATTTCCGATAGCCGTTTACCTGCAAATATAAAATAGTCTGAGTTTCAGGAACGCATCGAGTCATCCGTCGCTCGCAACGCTAATTATCGTTTATTGTTTGCAGTCTCTAGTTCGGCAAGGAACAACGTCCTTCTGATGTCAGACTCGATATTAACTCGAGTTATTTTACTAATTTACGGTGCGTTCAGTATGTCTCAGTTATGCTACCGTAGGCTAGCAAAGCCTATGGGAATGTAATTGAATTATCTGAGAGTTACAAATTAAAAGAGAGAAAACTGTTCGGACGGCGAAGGGTTAATCCCAGGCTTCGAAAAGCCGTGACCTTTCTCGAGCTTTAGAATTTATTTAACACTGGACTCTCTTTCTCTCTCTCGGGGAACTAAACCAAGGAATTTACTGGAGGAAAAAGAGGACGAAGGATCTAACTCTCGGACCTGGACACGGCCGTCTCCAGAGAGTATAAATCGACGTCGACTGTTCGCGGGATCGGGGAACACTATACACGACCATGACGATTCCAGGGGGCGAGAATTATTCAAGGGATTGGAAAAAATTGCAATTACTGTGATTGGCTACGGAAATGTGTCCAGGCTTTCGGTCGGAAGCTGCTCCAGATTGCAGTGCAGTGGTATGGCGCGGACCAAGAGCAAGAGAAAGAGAAAGAGAAAGACCGGACACGGCGAGATCTTTTCTCTTTTTCTTTGTTTGTCGATCGACAAACGAATGGGCAGGGGGGGGGGGATGTATGTGCTCCAGGAAAGGGAGCAAGGAACAGGCCTTTCACCTTGAAACAACACACACAGCCCGAAATAGACGGGGCGCACTCTATTTTCGGGCAGCCGAGAGGCTTGGTCCTCGAGTGCGCTTTACTCCGATGCATCGTGTCCCGGCTGACACGTGGACACGAGACTTTCCTTTTAGCGGGGAACGATGGAAATTCGAGGCGTTACAGCGTAATGCATTTTCTGCTCTCTCTCTCTCTCTCTCTCTCTCTCTCTCTCTCTCTCTCTCTCTCTCTCTCTCTCTCTCTCTCCCTCTGTCTCTCTTTCTCTCTTTCTCTTGTCTCCCGTCTGTACGGCCCTGTTGCGGAACGTTCGGAAAATGAAAACCGGCCAATAACTAGGGGTGCGATCGATATGTAGTTATGAATGCAATTTCAACAACCAAGTTTCGTTTCACGGTTATCGATCCCTACTCGAAAACAAAATGTTTCAACGAGTATACAATAGCCTGTCTCTTAACCGGCCTATATTGAACCGGATCACGGGCTGGTCAATTAAGTATTTAAACATCACGTTTCCGACTCTCGAAAAATTGTTGACATCTAAATTGCGATCATTTGGTAAAAACAAATAGGACAACCACAAGCCTGGACTCATTTTAAAGCTCGAAGACTCTACTTTGACAGAGCTGCGTCCATTTTCCTCCGAGATATTTTGCACACGATCTGGCAGGCGGGAAACTGAGGACCCATTTTTTCCTCAAAATGCAGCGAACACTTTTTTCGTAAGTCAATCTACCCAGTCGGATTCGAACCTTCTTGTAATATACTTGACCACCTCTATACATCTTTATCAATAACGTACCGATCGGTGGGAGGAACGTCCTCAAGAAATGGTACCGCGCGATTGGGGTTAGAGGCTGAGCAATCCTCCTTCAGAACGTGGTAGCGAGTCGATCTTCGAGTAACCCGATTTCAGGCCGGTCGCGGAACAAAGGGCCGACACGGAAGAAAAAACAGGCCACCGTGGAGAAGAACCTAACCCGTTGGTTCGAGAGACGGTCGCGAAACGACGGCCGAGCGTCCGTGTCCTGTGGCTGTGTGGGTGGCTTTTATTTTTCGGCTGACGCTCGTAAGTGCTTATAGCTGGCACTCTCTCGCGTACGTACGTACATGCACAGAGAGGCAGAGGGGGACGAGGATCAGCGCTCTGTCAGCGAAGTAAGAGGCTCGACGTCGACGTCGTCGCCGTCGTCGTCGCCGTCGTCGTCGTCGTCGTCGTCGCTGGATGCCAGTTACTCCGTGGCCTAGATAATTCGAGTGCCAGGTCTTGTACCACTGTGCTCTCGAGTGCCGTCTGCTCGTTTCCGTAACCGCGGCATAAATATTTCGTAACCGACCCCCCTCCCACTCGAAATTTCGCTAACAGACTCGCGATCATTCCCACGAAGCGACGACGCGGCGAAACAATTCGTTCCCAATCATGGAAACCAAAGTTCGATAACCCCGGACTCGAGAGCCACTTCCCTCGCGATTTACAAGTTTCGAAGAACCCGCAGACTCCTTGTTGGATCGCTACTTATCTCTACTGTTGGTACACGGATTTTACGCATTTATCAGACGAACGAGTAGTTGCAATCTAAAGCAGCGGCCGGATCGAAATTTTTAAGAAAATTAACGCGTCGGTTGTTAACGTTGTTCGAGGAAGAAAGGAATTTTTACTCCAGCTACAGTTGTAAAAATCCGCAGCGGATCTTTATGCGAAGTAACATTACAAGAGACAGAAATAGAACAGACAATTTTTTTATTTCTATAGATTTATGTGAACGAACTTTATGCAACGCTTTTACTGATTTAATTCTCACCGTCTCGTTCTCTTCTCATAAATGCATAAAATCTTCTCTACTGGTTATCTGTGTGCCGAGGAGAAAAATGAACGACGAATCGGCCGAGGTGTTCGCGCCGAGGGGGATGCAATTATAGTGGTTTCGGGGTTGAAGTCGAGGACAAATTGTTCGGTGTCGTGGCTCAACAAGATTGTTGCAAGTGGTGTGCACGTGACGCGAAAGCCGTAGTAAACGATTCGGCGACTCGATGCATCGCGCGTCGGCTCGTTTAACCGGTACGATCCACCGATAACTGCCTGCACCAATTAACGGAGAACCGTCCCCACCAAGATTTTTCCGGGTAAGATCGACGACGACGAGAGACGATCCACAACAATAGGGCGCCGCGCGACGTACTGTTTGTTTCCCGAAAGACGCGTCGGAACGATCGACCCGCGTGCCGCCAGACTAAATATAAAACGCGTCGGCCCTTCTGTCTTTTGTTTTTCCAACACTCTCGCGTGGCGTAATCTTCTACCTGAATATTCATTCGCGAAACTCTGGACTCCGGCCGCTCGATTGGCCGCCGCGTTGGTAGGAGAACGCCCGCCGAACTGTTCGAGACGCTAATCGTGACAATAGATGCGAAAAGCATAATCGACCACCGGTTATTTATCCTGGCGAAGAATGAACGTAATAATGTCTTCTGCCCGTAACCATTAAAAAGCAGAAAGATTGAAAGAATGAAAATAATGTTCATTCGGTCCCTGCTTCCGGTAATTGCTGCAGAAAATTTGTCTACTAATAATCTGTTCAATTTTAACACTTTGAACGCCAAACTAGAAACCCGAAAAATTCCATAAAATCAAAGTAAGTTATTTAATGAAATAAAAATTGCAAAAACTTAAATGTACGATACTGAGTAATCCTCCAACTTTCTTGCACGTTACAGATCCTAATTAAGTTTAGTACAATGAATATATCAACGTAAAAATTCATTTTAAAACCTGCACAAATAATTCCGTCAGCCACATATGACTGACGTGGCGTTCAACGTGTTAAAAGCGTCGCAATTGGAGTTATGAGGTATGCTTCTGAAATAAATATGAACGATTCGACATGTTGAATGTCGACTGCAATAGATAATGATCTGTACAGAAGCCGTGGTTATTGAATCTGTTATGTAAGTTCTTTAGTAAATGACCTATCTGCTGACTGACGAGCAAAACCGAAGAGTTTAGGGGAGTAGAAAAGTTATGTGTTTCCGAGACGAAGCAGACGCTCGTCTTTTGTTTTGGGTCAACCGCAGGAACCCGGCCGCGGCCGGTTGCAGGGAAAAAATGCGAAGTGGCCCGCCGCGGCCCGCGGCCACGTTCATCTTGTTAACAATGTGCAATCGATGATGCATGTTCGTCGGAACGCGTGATCGCTCGTCGAAGGGAACGGTTCGACGAACCGTTTAACGGTTCATTACGCGGGGAACGATACTTTTCAATGCGCAGCCGACAAGCCCTTCGTCGTTCCATTCTGTTTTCGCATCGTCTCTTCCGTTGCTGGAGACTCTCGTCGATTAGGGTTAGGCGATACTTTAGCAAACCTTCGGTGTTCAGGCTTTAGCGCGTTCGCTGCCATTTGTTTCACTGCTTACCTACCCCGCTAAAAAGTTTTATTCAATGAAACGTACCTCATTTATGTAGCGTATTAAAACAGTTTATCAGAAGAATGTCGTGGATTCTCTGGATATTACAAAATTGGAAAATTTCGTGTTGACAAAGTTCATCGAGACGTCGATTTCGTTCATAACCCGTTACCGGAGTATATACAGTGACTCCCACTAATATTCGGACGCTCTTAAAAATCGCATAACTTTGTCAATATTGGCCTATACTACTTGAATTTGTTTGAGAAGTGAGAACAATTGGTTCGCAACATAATATGGAAACAATGTTTGATTAAAATCGCAGAGAAAGTACGAAAAGTTGTACTTCGTTGTCCAATATTAACAAAGTTATACGATTTTGAAAGCGTCCGAATATTAATGGGAGTCACTGTATATTACTTTCTGTTTCATTCGAGTTCCCGCGGCTCGGTCCATAAGTATCGGGAACTCTCGAACGAGCTTCCGTAGCCCGACCATAATTTCGTCGAGAACGTCGCAACTTACGATCCGAAAGCCCCGGACAATAAGAACCGTACCATCCCCGGAATCCAGGAAGCTTCGAGTATCTCTGATTCGACGTTGTCCCGTGTTGTAAACTCGTTCGTTTCTTTATACACCGGTAGATCGGTAAAAACGTAGGATTGAAGAGCGAAGGGAGAAGTGAAATTGTCTTCTTTACACGCGACCTCGCGGATCCGCTCGAGAAATACAGCCGCCCGTTTTTGCGGCCGGTTGTCACGGCCAGGAAAAACTGCGATACGCGTCCGAGAGGGAAACAGGGAAACGATTTTGTAAGTCGTTTCCTTCGGAGGATGCCGCGTCAGGTGCTTCCGACAAGTCGCGAACACGGCTGAGGACGCTTAGGGGTGAAAAGTTCCTCGACGTTGCACTAGAATATTGGGTTGGACTCGATTTCAAACGGAATCTACTAAATGAAAACTTTAAAAATTAAAAACAAGACTTTTCTTGACTAGATCTATTTAGATTATTTTTAAGCTCATTTCCTCTACATGCAGTGATCTTGCTCATTGCCCCCAACATTTCACTGCCGTAAACTGACTGATACGTTGGGTCTAAGTGGACCCCGCTCCCGTGGTCCAAGGGTCTCGTTGTACGGCATTGTTAACGCTAGATTTACGGGACCCGTCAAAATGACGGAGTCTAATATTTTTAAATTGCGAATATTGAGATTGTAAATTATTTAACAAATTGATTTCTTTGGGTATATATTATTTAAAAAATGGCTACAAACTTTGATCGATACATTCATGTTATTTTTACAAAGTAATGTAAAATAGTCATTTTTAGTGCTCCGTAAACCTAGTGTTAAATATTTATCCAACGATAAGTACCGCCATACGGTGCACGCGGACGAATATGTTAATTGTTGAAATCGGGAGAACGATTTTCCGAGAATAAAATGGAAAAGGGTGGAACGAAGTTCTAGCGAGAAATTCATTTTCAGGAACGACCAGCCACGCGCGCACTTCTGCCGACAATAAGTAGAAACGGGCCGCGATGACCAGACACGATAGCCGAGACGCATCTGCTATCTCGCCTACGCGTCCCTGTGCATTCACAGGGCATGCAAATCGGTAAAAATTCCTGCATATTTCCTGAAACTTTTTTGTGACAAATTTTGCATCAAGTTCCACGGTCCATCGACACGTAGTGTAACACGTAATACGGTAAACCCTTCTACAACGCGGAGCAAATATTGCGATTCGATTTGTATCGAGTTTAATTTAATTCTGAGTTTCTTATAACGCCGTGAGAATTAATCGCGTTACAGAAGGGTTAACTGTATTAGATACGACTGACGGAGGGTTGCTTTGACAGTTGACCAACAGGTTCCTCCAACGACATCGAGAAAATTTATAGAAGATTCCCTGTTATGCTTCTTCAAGAATGACTACCGGCGAAAAAGAACACGAAGCTACGAAACGTTCGATTCGCCCGCGAAATATAATTCGGGAAAGACGAACCACGATTGACAATCGAGTGCTTACGTGCTGTGAAGAGGGATCGATGTATCCGACGCGTCGCGATGTAACGCGATTAATACGAAGTCAGTTCCGAGGGGATGACGCGACGTCGCGAATTACGGGCACGCACTACATCCCGTTAAGTAACCCTAACCACGTTCGAAAATCTGTCGTACGCGCTCGTTTCGAGTCGCACGGACTGATCGTATATCGAAATACTGGAATGTCGAACGACATCGTAAACACTCGATGTCCGGGTCCATTCGAATCCTTGTCTATCTCCTGTTTCGAACATGTCCCTTCGACGCCCATTACACGTTTGCATAGCAACCCCTTTACGTCGCATTGGTAAATAACGCTGACAAGACACTAACCAACCGGAAGTATCACTGGGCATTAATGAAAGAAATAACTAGCACCCTGAACGGTTGACTGTCGAATGAGATTTATCGGGCCCGGATACCGTCGTGAATTTAAAACAGATTTGAAATAGACTTACGATGGCAGGAAGCGGAGACAGCGCGGCTCTCTCTCGATGAATGATTGCCAGGACTACAGGGAGAGCAGGTGTGACGTCGAGTGGAACGAACGCGCGAGAGAGCAAGAAACGCCGTGGCACTTTCGGATAAACTCTCGATAACGGGGAACGTCGCGGACGACAACGATGCCGACCAGCACTCCGGCACCACGGGAATCAACTGTCTTTCACTCGCAAGTATGCACGAATATCCCGTGCGAGTTCCTCGAGGGCCGATCGCCGATGCACACGCGGCCGGATTGTTGTACTTGTGCACAATGCTGCGTGATCGTACACACGAACCACGTACCGTGGCGGCGAGATCGTGGAACGACGACAGCCATCCGACAATGCCTCACGCCAGCTGGTGTGTTTACTACTGACGGAACGGTCCGTCGCGTCGTCCCTCGAGCCCAAGGCTCGCTCGGGACGAGGAACACACACACACACACACGCCGGGAACCGCCGACAGGCCCTACAAGAGAGTGCAACAGTTGCTCGATCCCCATGCCCACCGTCGGCCAATCGCTGCACTATTACCACTCGAACCACTCTTCCACCGCGGTCGGTAAAGCAGTTTTACAGAACTCGAGTCGCTCCCTACCTTGCCGACGGAACAGGAGACCGATCGATTTAAATTTTTTATTCGATCGAGCAATTAATTTTTACGATTCTATTCATTATTGAATATTTTTGACGAGGATGTCCATAGCACAATTGATCGATTCAAATTTGATTACTCAATTGAGCAATTAGGTTTTATGATCGAGAAGTGAATTCATTGTCGAACATTTTGTATGGAGCTCGGGTCATTTGTCGTGATACTAAAATTTTTAACGACGCAATGAAAACTATCGATCGTTAATTTTTATCAAAATTTAATTGAAATTGGCGCCGAGTTTGAACGAAAGAGAGGAGACATACTGAAAGACTTTGAATGCAGTCATTTAGAAAGATGAGAATAATGACTTCATATATATTTTTGTACTGTACATTACAACTTATCACTGTCAGCGTTACATTGTGCAAAACCGTCGTCCTTATCCGTCGAAATGACAACCTGTCACCACTTCTTCAAAATGAGATTTAATTGATTTTTCGATGCCGAATCCACGTCGCTGCAACTGTCTTCGTTGGGCGAACTCTTTGAAATATGAGTGAGATACGATTCTATTAAACATACTTCTTCGTAAAGATCTTCCACAGACATTTCCACGGCAAGTGAGCACTCGTTCAACAGCCAACGAAAGCTTCGTGGTAAAGATTTTTCGAATACTGCGAAATTCTTTGGTTTCACGCGGCTGAAGATGCAATGGTACATCCAATAGTCCTTGAAGGGTCGAAAAAATTGGTGTCTGCTATTGGTGTCGTTCACGTTCAGCTTACTCTCGGTTTTTGGCGTTGAGACGAAACTGTTGTCTCGGAACAAGGGAATTTCGCTTAGATTTATGGGATCGTTCAATTTTAGAAAATCGTTGTCTATGTCTATGTTATCTATGTCTATGTTGTTGATATCTATATCGTTCGACAGAAATAAATTCTCATCTGTGATACTTATTTGATCAAAGCTACTAAAACTAAAATTTTTTAATTCGGAGAAAGAATCTTCCCTTCGTTTTTCAAGTTTCACAATTGTGGCAGGTCCTTTAACGAATTGACCCTTAGGGTTTCGCATAAACTGCAATTTGTCTTTCTTGAAGCGCATCCTCGAACTAAGCTGTGGCTTCTCTATGGCTTCCTTTTCCGCTATAGTTAAGCTCAAGTTGTGTCGACCAAGAAACTTGCTTTCTAATTTTATATCTTTTTTGTTAATACTGTGGAGTAGATCCGCGTCTTCATCCTTCTCTTCGTCGCCGTTGTCGTCAGGAATTGCTAGTCTACCATCCGGTAGCGTTTCCGTGAATGTAAAATCCTCTGATTTAACATTACAATTTTCTACGGAGGATGTAATACTGTTGTAATACAATTCCTTGGGAACGTCAACCACCACTTTACACGGTACCTTCCTGTACACGTAATCGTTCACGTTTTCATTTCTCTCCACGTGCTCGTTCTTCGTATCGTCTTCTACGTCGACGAGCTCTTTCATTTCTTCTACACTCGGCATTCTTGGTTGCTCAAAAGGAGGCACGATCTTATCGATAAAGTGCAAACGCGAGTCTATAATATCTAATTTAATGCCGCACTGCATCGTTAATTGTACAAGACTGAAAATTAAACAGATTATAGAATCTTTCCCATAAATAAATTATTTGTGACTCGACGTAACGATCACCTCAGACTACTTACGATTCAGGTTTTGTCATGTGGCCTACTTTCGTACGGAAGAAATCAGTTGTCAAGACAGCGGGTATGTCGTACAGAGGATTATCCAACAAATATTGCAAATACGAACGAAGCGGAGTTAAAGAAGGTGGGAAAATGTCTATCGCTTTCGGTGGGCCGTCGTTGGAACTTAAATTACAAATATATCTGGTCATGGCGTGCACGAGCTCCTCCGACAAACAGTGTTTCGAATTCTTAATCTCTGATTCCTTCTTGTCCGCTTTGGAAGTGATAAATTCCAGAAATTTTATGTACAAATCATCTATGCCGTGAGTGTTTGGACAATACTTAATTTTCGTCGGAAAATGCGAGTGCGTTAGAATCGTTTTCCTGCCCTCGATATACCCCTGCCATTCTCGAAAACTAAATAACTTTTCGTTCAGCAGGCCCCGTGGAATAGCCATGCTGTAACATAAAATATAAACGCGTTAGTAAAACGTGCAAAGACTTTCTTGTTCTCTGCAATGCAAACTTAATTACAACAGGACATTCGCAGCCGCAATTTTGGGTGGTATCGTTGTACAATTCTCTTCTCTCTTCGTGTATTCTGGCCCCGGACGTGATCACATCGTTCTCTATCACCGCGTATGGCATTTTTTCGGAAGTGAAATAAGTCGCCCAACTACCATTCGATTCGAGCACAACCGCGCCACCGATTTTATCAAATTTCTGGGACATGAAAGAGAAGTGTTTATACAGAGCCTCCTCCCCGGTGAAACCGTGTTCAATATCCTCCACGATGACTCGCGATAATCCCAGTTTCATTAGAGTCTCTCCGTGTCCTGACACAGAACAACCTGCGTTCCTAGTTGCATAAAC
Organism: Halictus rubicundus; assembly: GCF_050948215.1. Classification (NCBI taxonomy): domain Eukaryota; kingdom Metazoa; phylum Arthropoda; class Insecta; order Hymenoptera; family Halictidae; genus Halictus; species Halictus rubicundus. The sequence continues at coordinate 13,142,487 of NC_135158.1, forward strand.
TCCACAACCCAACATCGGAGTGTCCCCTACTCTTCCTACTAATGTTTTGTTCAGACCACCTGTCGTACTGCCAACAACAATGCTGCGTCCATCGTACGCTATGCAACCGACGGTGTCATTACTGTCTACAAATGGTAGCTAAATAAATATACTGTTTCTCCCAAACCGCTTGTCCACCCTTCTAAATATGTAGACGAGTAGTATGTATATCATTGGCAACTTATTTACTTGTTACCATATCGTCTCCTAGTAAACTTAGATTGTCTATGTCATTTTTTTCGTCCTCTTCCGACAACTCTAATCGTGCCAACGGTGCTACCATGTTCCCCTCGGATATCCAATTTAAACCAGCATACTTTGCTAAATTCTTGGCTCCTTCACCCACAAAAATTGCATTCGGGAAATTGTGCAGCACGTATTTTGCAAGCGATATAGGGTGCTCTATGTCTGACACGGCTGCTACCGATCCGCACTTAAACGATAAGCCGTCCATCAAGCTTGCCTCCATTTGCACTTGTCCTGCATCGAGTGCATTGGTATGTAAAATATACATTTCCGATGTTGCATTGCAGCTACCGCGTAATTTATAGTTCTAGGATTATAATACCTCTTTCGTTTAATACAGACCCATAACTACAATTGTAAAACTCGTCGCATTCCAACCACCATAGAGCAGCCTCTACAGCGTCTATCGAACTCTCGCCGTGTAGTAATTTCTTGTATCCATTTATGGCAGCTTTTTTACAACCTGTTATTTTTTCGATGATTATATCGTCATTAAAATCCCCTGCACCTCCGTGTACGATTATGCACGGATAATTGTTCTCGTAACATCTGCATTCCCTGGCCCCTAATCTTCTATTTACATTAATTGATGTATCACAGTGCAGGTTGTGTTTATACGGTTCTAATTGAGAACAATAGCTTTCAAGCTGCATTTTGTTACGAAATGTACAAAAGAACCGAAAATATTTTTTACAAAAGGGGCTGATAATATAATTCTGGATTTTGAGGTTCGATACATGAAATATAATCTGACAGACAAGTAGACATTCACTTTTTTTTTTCACTCACCTATTGATTTTTTCTGATATCCTGCTAATCTGATACTCAGTTACGTCGTCCAGTGCAAACAACGTTTTCAATACAACGATGATGAATGCCATTGCACGTCCCTCGTAGTTTGGAATGTATGATTTCTCTATGGTGAATGTCATCCTTGGAGCAGTGAGAGCTATCAGTCTTTCAGTGTACAACTGTATACCTTCTAAAAATATAAAATTGTTAAAAACAAATTATACATTAAAAGCATGTAGCTAATGAAAATATTTTAGGTACTTGGTAATCCCATCTCTTGACAGTATCTATGAACCAGTGGCAAAAGATCTGGACATGTTACATCCCAAACATGAAGAAACTTTGCTATACCCGCGGTAAGACGTCTCATTCCTCTATGAGTAATTTCCACATTTTGCGTCAAAAAATTTATCTCGCTCTTCGATAAAGACACTTCTGGTGGCAGTAAATGGTCCAGTTTATAATAAGATAAATGCCCCTCCCTACCATATCTGTAACCGGAAAAAACTGTAATTAAGAACAATAATAATGTGAATATTTTGTATTATATACCTGAGCATATCTCCTAATTGAATGGGTTGATTATGTATCCTAAGAGCTAGATATATGATCGCCCATAGTCTCATAGGTGTGATTACATGGGGTCCTATTTTGTACTGAGTACTTATGTGTTTTGCCTTATAACTAACTCTTTTATTCCTGGGTACATTTTTGGACAGCTTCTTAATTTTCCTTGTTTCCTCTTTAGCATGGGAACTGAATTGCACTCTGAAAAGATACAACATTGTACAATTGTTGTTAAGAACAATTTGAGGAACACTTACCTTCCCTCATTGTCTGAAGACTTTACTGAACTGGATTGAACGCTGTATGCACTCTGAGTGAACGTACTAAGGCCATCACCTTCGGAACTAGCTTGAGATTGAAGAAACCTATCATACTCTGCATTTATTAAGAGTCTCTGAAAAAATTTGAACAATACATATATATACATACAGTATAACGCCTGTACATACTATAAATGCATAAAATCCAAATTACTTACTTTATTTTTACTAAGTTCTCGCATAGAACTTCCCTCGCTTTGATTACCAGATACCATAGAAGTATTTGTACTGCTGCCAGTCTTTCTACGTTTTCTCTTCCTTTTTTGTAACTGTATTTTACCATAAATAATTTCTGCATCCCTTTTGTTGTATCTTTTAGCCAATTTCGGCACACATTTCCTCTTTGTTGAAATGAATGCAACTTCTAACTTTCCTAAATATGTTGCCCATAATTGTAATACTGTTAGTTTCAGATCTGCCGGAGCCCCAAGTTCTATAAGTTCGTTTGTTAGTCCAATTAAAATGAAATTGTACAACTCCCATGAGGTCCATCCAAGCTCCTCACCTGGAAATCAAAATATATGTTAACAACCACTGGTTAGTGAGTTAAAAAATGATATTTTACCTGAGCCCTGAGATCTTAGCTGTCTGATCCTTGTTTTTCGTAATCTAGTTGAATTGTCTATTCGTAATTCGAGAACCTCCTCCCTGATATCCTGTGCAAAGCACCATAGTTAAAAATCTAGCCTTTCGAGAGAGAAAATGACATTGTCGTACCTCGTTTTGTGTTTGACAGGTTTGGCAGAAAAAATATCCTGCTTCCTTATAAAAATCTGCACTACCACAAAGCTTGCACTGTTGCATTCTTTCCGTCAAACTGTTAACACGTGCACGAAACAAAGCTTCGCAGTGCTTTTCCGCCAACAGGTTATATTATTCATTTCAAGTAAAACCCGCGTGGTGAACCAAACTATGGCGGCTAATACGAAACCAGTGGCATTATTTCCGCGAAAGGGGAAAGTAGCAATATCTAGCGGTAAGAATATGATACTAATTGGCAAGTAGTTTGTGCATTTTACCGTAGATGGCAACACTGAATATTTTAAATATTCAAATTGCTAATGCAAGAATTATTAATTAAACGCGTCACGATTTACAATTGTTAATGCACAATGTGTATTAAAGTGCCTTTGATAAACAATGCAGCATTATTAAAATAAATGTTCGAACACAAAAATTATGACGTCATCATCATCTTCCTTCACCTTTGTATACATATTCCATATTTTGGCGCGAAAACAAAATTCAATGTATTTGCACAATAGTGCGGCGTATGTAGTTCTAGCAAAATTAGAGAAAGCATTTCCTTTCCAATTTTTATTATTATTCTTCCTTTTGTGCTTCATTTCATTACTTTGTATTTTATTTAATATAACAATCATTCATGTTATGAAATAATCTATCGCAGTAATTCGATCGCAGATATTTGCTTGTAGTTCCGACCGAAAATTGAATATCGTGTGATCTGACATGAATGTACCAGGGAAAATAAAAAAATTAGACGAAGTTGTGGTAAACAGAATTGCAGCTGGTGAAGTAATTCAAAGGCCGGCGAATGCTCTAAAAGAATTAATCGAGAACAGGTTAGAGATTCAAAACCGTACACTGTCTCGTATGATTATTCGCTGATATTCATTCATTATAAACATTTTAGTCTCGATGCAAAATCGACTAACATTCAAATCCTTGCGAAGGAAGGCGGTTTGAAATTATTACAGGTATTTGTTAGTACAATTTACGTCGAAAAACGATTGTAGAAAATGTATCGTTTGTTGTTTTTATCAGATACAAGACAATGGTACAGGGATCAGAAAAGATGACATGGAAATCGTTTGCGAACGATTTACAACGAGTAAACTACAAACATTCGAAGATCTTCAATCTATATCAACTTTTGGATTTCGGGGAGAAGCACTGGCTAGTATCAGCCACATTGCACTCTTAACAATTACAACAAAAACAGCCGATGAAAAATGTGCTTATAAGTATGCAGCTTTTATGTATAAATGGTCACACCTAAATTGTTCTTTCATTAAGCTTCTTATCTTGTATTAGGGCATCTTACATTGATAGCAAACTGAAAGCCCCACCGAAACCATGTGCTGGAAACCAAGGAACCACAATAACAATAGAGAACTTGTTCTATAATGTTGCAACAAGAAGGAAGGCTCTATCAAACGTAACTGAGGAGTTCAACAAAATTACAGATGTAGTCACAAAGTATGCAGTACATAATCCAGCTGTAGGATTTGTATTAAAGAAAGCTGGTGAAATAACACCTCAGGTATTATAAACAGAAATCAAATATAAATTTATATGAACATTATCATATTAATATGATCCACATTATTAGGTCAGAACGCCCCATAATTCCACAAAGATGAGCAATACAAGGTTACTTTATGGTAACCCTGTCTTCAGAGACTTAATGGAAGTTAACCACACAGATGAGGCTTACAAATTCAAAATGCAGGCGTTAATAACAAATCCGAATTACAAGAATAAAAGGATGACATTACTCCTGTTCATTAATAATAGATTGGTCGAATCCTCTTGTAAGTTTCAGAATGTTCAATCAAGCCTCTTTTGTACAATGAAATTTATAAGCGTTCGATTTCAGCAATTCGGAAAATGTTGGAAGAGCTGTACTCTTTCTATCTTCCGAAAAAGACCCACCCTTGGTGTTACATCTCTTTGGAAATCGATCCACAAAATGTTGATGTAAATGTACATCCAACCAAACACGAAGTTCGATTTCTACACGAAAATTCTATCATTGAAAGAATGAAATTTGCTCTGGATGAGAAATTATCTGGAAACAGTGCTTCCAGAACATTTTATTTGCAAGCAAGATTACCGAAGGCCGATATTACTAAAGAAGTCTTGAAGGAAATTTTGCCAGAATATGAAAAGGAAAGCACTGATAAAACAAAGAAAATTCGTCCCCAGGAAATGATTAGAACCGACTCGTCTGATCAGAAATTGGATAAGTTCAATTTTACTACTCATGCAACAATGAAACATGCTAGAAACGATGATACTTTACAGCCTGATCAGCCTGAAAATAATTCTCTACTCGACAAAGTAAACGAGTTGAAAAGAGATAATAAGGATCTAGAAAAGACAGACGAGATACAATCAACACCAATTAAATTGTCATCTATAGAGGAATTAAAAACAGCAGTACCAAATACACCATGGAGTAATATAATAAATGAACCCAGTCAGTCTACATTATCAGAATTAGTAAAACCTGATAATATAATCTCCTCCACATTTGACAGTAATGAAAATCAAAGAAATCTAGACAGTACCCTTCTAGATAGCTTTGAAGATCTAAATAATACAGCAAACGAGTCCATACAACAAGAAAAGTGCATTGATGAAATTGCAGACAAGGCACGTAAACAAGTATACCAATATTTCGGAAATAAATCTGCAGAAAAACCTAGTCCTTCTAAGGACGAAACAGAAATAAATAAGACTGATAATCAACCTAATGTAGACTCACTGGAATCACACGAACCAATGGAAACTGGTAGTAATAAGACTGCTAACACTAAAAGTAGTCACGAGTTCAAATCTTATTCGATAAATAATTTCAGAAGAGAAGTGAAACTAACGAGTGTGTTAAAGTTGCGGCAAGAAGTGGAGAACGAATTGCACGAAGGATTGAAACAAATCTTGTCGGACCTAATTTTTGTAGGTTGCATCGATGAACGTTCTGCACTCATTCAGAGTGGAGTGAATTTATATCTTTGCAACACAAAGAAATTAGCGTGAGAAAACTTTTAGAAATTATAAAACTGTAAGAAATTGCAAAAATAATTATATATACTCCTGTATTTTAGAGAGGAACTGTTTTACGAAATTATGCTGTATGACTTTGCAAACTACGGTGTTATTAAATTCTCTGTAAGTGTTAAGAGCATGCTCTTGCTATGGGATCTACGAGTACCCACATTAAAAACTGTTTTGCGTATCAACTTTTACTTATTTTTAGGATCCAATCCCTGTGTATGAATTAGCTTTGTTAGGACTGGAGAGTAGTGAGGCTGGCTGGACGGAAGATGATGGGAAAAAAGAAGACCTAGCAACAAGCGTTAAAGAACTCTTGTTCGAGAAGGCAGATATGTTAAAGGAATACTTTTCGATTGTCATAGATAAGAGGGGGAATCTGAAATCTTTGCCAGTGCTATTAGGTATAAATACTTTGATAAAACTACCGTCGAAATATAATCCATCGTTTATTTTCATTTTCTTTCAGAGAAATATTTTCCGTATGAAGCTGGCCTTCCTCTGTATATACTACGTTTGGCAACCGAAGTCGAGTGGTCAGGGGAGCAAGCTTGTTTCAAAAGTTTCTGCAGAGAAACTGCGATGTACTACAGTCAAATGAATCCCATGCATAACGCTCACGACTGGAAGTACATTACAGAACATGTTTTATATTCTGCGATTAAAGAGAGTTTACTTCCTCCTAAACATTTTGCACACGACTCAACGATATTGCAGATAGCCAACTTGCCCGATTTGTACAAAGTTTTCGAAAGATGTTAGACCATGTTCGTAAGTTCAATTTTTTTTTTTAATGACATTTGTACAGTTTATTTTACAAAGTAAATTACAGATAACTATTTCTCTTGCTTGCGAGACGAACGTGTGAGCAGTACTAAAATGTTTGCGAAAATGATTTTATCCTTGACAAGTGTTATAGTCAGCCTGCAAGATGATAATTTTAATTACTAATTAAACTCACAGATACATTTCAGTTATATTTTCGTAATGAAATGTAACAGATACAAAAGACAGTACAATAAAAGGAATGATGATTTTAAGTATGCATATAATTATATATATACATAAATCTATGTGCAGTAATCAAACAACCATCAAAATTATGTTACATTTATTTTTAAACGATCAATTAATAACTAAATCTTGGTGAGAACAAATATACTTATCAGGAATTCAGTATATTCTGCTCACTTTCAGTATTCATTTATAACATTCACTTTCTGTAGTTTACATTTCAATTTTAGTTATCATATTGCCATTAACATCTTAGTCAAATGGATAGTGTCTGGATGCTAAGGATTGTGTCCTTTTTCCTTTTTCTCAATTAATTTATACAAAATAATAAATTATCCTTTAGCAACACCAACTAATGCTGGTCTCACAACTCGTTCGTGCAATTTATATCCCAGTTTAGATACAACTACAATTGTCCCTGGCTCTTTACCTTCAACTTCCTATGTAGAAATGTTTTTTCGTTAGAACTATAAATATAGTATCAAAGAATAAACTAAGATTTCAATATATGTGACAAAGACTATTCTTACCTGTTGAAATAATGCTTCGTGTTGATTAGGATCAAACTTTTCATTCATTGGATTCAGCGATATTAGACCATGCTTCTTAAATACCTATAAAGAATCATTTCATAGTAACACATACAATATTTTCTTTTAATGTACATAATTGATGCTATTATAGTTTATTGTTTACTTTATGTAGCTGTGCTTCAGTCATCCGTAAACCCTCGTACAATGTCTTTAAATGTGGATTCTCGTTTGTCAATTCATTTTTTGGTACACTCTCTGTAGCTTTGCCCAAGATATCAGCTACGTCTAAGAGATCTTTACAGAAACTTTGAATACCAAATAATTTCGCATCATCGATTTGTTTCATTAATCTAATCCTAAGATTCTCTCCATCTGCGAGCGCCCTTTTGTATTTGTCCTCTAATTCGCACTTGTTACTTCTCAACTCTGTCAATTCTTTGTTAATGAGTTCCAGATCAGCTCTCAATTTTTTCTCATTTTCCGCGGTCTCCGACAACGGGGTATTATCAGACTTCTTTTCTTCTGTAATCGTACTGTATTCGTGTGCTTGCCGCGAAATATATGATTGTTGGGATAACCTATAAATCAACACAGAACGATTATTAACAATTTATGTAACGAATATAGGAAATTATTAACGATAAAGAAGTTCTAATTACTGTAGTTGCAAAATAAATCATAGGGCAAGAGGTTGATAAAACATTAAAGTCGGTTTCCATTGCGACAATCCCGTAACAATATTTTGGAAGATAAAACGCAAAGTAACAAAGATAGATTTCGTTACGTATATCACTGTTTTATTATACAAATCTATAATAATACGATCAGGAAAAGAATAAGCGTGACTTAATAATCCTAACCTCTACATGCAAGTTGCAAAACGTGTGTCGAATTGTACACGCGTTTTGGCATCATAACAAATTATGGAACGCTATGCCTTACCTAAGTAAAATATTTTTATTGATATTGTGCAAACTGTCAACCGTGATACGAGTAATTCTTAGTGCAACCGGTGCCACAATCGATGCCATTCTTCGGAATTTCACGAAAAAACAGTGAGATCGATGAATGATGAAATCGCTGTGAATCGCTGCGATCCTCGTGCTTTCTCAGTGGTTCTCAAACGTTTTTTCCTGCTCAATGAACATAGCAATACGACGCTACATAACATTTCTCCTGGTTACGTAAACGTATTTCAATGTTCAACATTTTCACCTCTAAGAATACGAATTGTAAAAATATATATTGTTCGTTTTAAGTTTACGGTGCCAAACGAAAATGAAACTATGTACGTTTCGATTTCTTACGAACAAATTCTAGAAAACTTTTGTTTCATTTCCCTCATATATATACACACACACACTATAATAATGCTATTATATTTCCTACTGTATATTTATTAACGATTGTTCATTCGACTCGTGATATTTTCAATGTTTTATTGGAATGAAGTGATACAATACAATGAAAACTGTTCGCGATTGTTAATTCTGTGGTTTCTGTATATGCGTATTCTCTTTTCAATACCTGTGTAATTTTTATTTACAAAAATTAAAATAATCACTGAATACGTTAAAACGAGCGGAACCGCATCTCCGGTAGCAAACAATTCATTTCACAGCGATTTTCTGATACTACTTGAATTTCTCGATGCTATAAGTAAGTGGACTGCGAATCTTTATGCTAAAACATATGTTTACAAGCACAAATTTATAGAACAAGGAATCGGAAAAATTTTCTTTACTGCGAAACATTTTTCTATGTTAAGTTTCAAAGGATCAAAAATACTATAAATGCACAAAATCCGCAGTCTAATGATAAGCTGGGAAATTCAGAGTTCTGTTAAGTATGCATACAATCTTAGAAGTTGGTCAGTAAAGTTAGTTTTCCTGAAGAATTGGTTTATCATTTCTATTATGCTTATATCCATAAATAAGAATAATTTGATTCGCTTCTTGTAAATCTATTACGTGTAGTTCTCTTTAAAATATCTGTTAACATCACGATTTCTCTTATCCGTGTTTCATCGTAATTATTTCCTTTCTTCGTGTGAAATCAGAGTAACGACGTTGCTGTGTCGCTTATAAACGAAAATGAATGCATGGTGGCAAGTCGCTTAGTTCCATTACAATCACAATAAATATATACGATGCACTTGACTGTACGTACTTATCAAAAAGAAAAAAAAAAGAGTGGAATACGTAACACGTAAAACAGCACTATCTTTGTTTGGTTTTTAAAATGAAGAAACATAATTTGTATCAATAATTCTGTGTAGTCGTTGCCCTTCAATTATCCGTGATCAGGCATTGTACGCGTCTTGATTAGCGTATCATGTTCAACATTTAATACAAAAATTAATCTATTTTTATCTAGTATTACATTCCAAGTGTGCAAACGTCGATTCAACAAACTCTACTGGTAAAATTACTTAACCGCTACACATTTTTTTTTAATGTACATAAATAAATCATTTATCAACCAACTATATATGTCTTTCGCGTGCCTCTAGCAGATTAAACGTCAATTTTTTTCGTCTCGTTTGCATTACGTTCGGGGGATAAATCGAGGTCTACAAATACTTTAAGAAGTTCCTCGGCACACGATCTAAAAAACGTACAAGTCTTTGAAGCTTGTACAAAACTAGAAATGTTCATTAAGACTTGTCTTTTATCTTTACATATTAAAGTGAAAGTTGCGGAGTAGTTAACTACCCTTTTCGGATGTGCCTCAAAACGTTCAGTATTTTGGCTTTCTGTTCGAAAAAAACTGTTTGTCTGTTAAGTGAGTGTATACGTGTGATGGTGTTGTACGTATTATATATATATATATATGTGTGTGTGTGTATGTGTATGTCAGGCATAATACCAAAAACGGAGCCGATCACACATTATCAACCGTTTGACATCATTTTTGAAAATATCTAAAATATATAAGGGTTAGAATCCTTCTTGATACTGTTTCGAGTCTAACTTCGCTTGGATCACCTCCAATTGTCTCTTTGCTTCGCATTGTGGAAAGTTTTGTAACTCATAATATTGCGGCGCTATTTTTAGCAACCAATCGGCTGTGAAGAATAAAAATATTAATATTTATTTGCAGTTCCGCGTAGGATACAACAGCGATTTAAATACTCACGTTTGATGTCAGTGACTGTTCTAATATAATTTTTAGTCGTAAGCACGAACTCGTTATAGATCACCCACTCAGGCTTGTGATCTAAACAACTGCTCGGATGAAGCTGTACAATTTGATTATCTTTGATGGTTAAATAATGACCAGTTCTCTCCAAGTGAGCAACCTGTATGCAAACAAGAGAAAATAAATAGTAGCGTACATTTTATTCTGTTGAACACTACAACACCTGGCAGAATTTATTTAGGTCAACCATCAACCATCACATCCACGATTTCGACCACATATTTTCTGCCAGAGGTAGTAATTACAACCGAAGACAATACCTGCATGAAGAAGCCGTTCACCAGTGCTTTTCTGATATTAATATAATAATCTTTTGATGTAAAATCCGTCGAGGTACGTTTTAAAGAAAATCTATCCATGATTCGGCTCAACTGTTGCCTTACATTGTCGCCGCTTTTCAAAGATCGGTAATTGACGAAGTTATCGTAACACCATTGTGGGTCTTCGAAGTCTGCGAGAAAGAAGGCCGTTGAAGCCAAGATTTAATACACACGTAGGCTTACATAACTTGATTATTCACTCGATACTTACTTTGCTTGAAAGCGTGATACACGTTCAACAGCGTCAAGTGATCACCGTCTATGTGCGCGAACCGCATTTTTGCATCGTCCGCAGCCTTCTTCGATTCATTTGGCCTCACAAAACACTGTGGGACTAATACAATATCAATCATCAATATAAAACCACGTTACCTTACCACGAACCTGACTTTTTCTTAATAGCTTTTATTGTATTAACAACATTTCAATGTAAAAGAAATAAATACAGAAAGCGAATTATGAACCTAATATTGTTTCTCGAGAGAAAAAAAATATAAAATACAGAATATTCTTACTCATACGTTACCTGAAAGCATAGCAGTAATGCTAAGAATCTCATTACTGCAGTTATGATTGCAAGATGCGATTAGCATTTTCGCTAGTTGTGGATCCAGTGGAAATTCTGCCATCACAGCCCCCAAATCTGTTAGGTTTCCGTCGTCGTCTAATGCGGCCAAATAATTCAAAAGTTCCAGAGCTCTCATAAGTGTTTCAGGCGCGGGAGGATCCATGAAATCAAAGTGAACCTACAACACACAGTATCTCCTTTATTTAGGTGATTCCATTTAACATCTTGTGCAACATCGGAAGCTAAATTTCCATATGTACCAGATCATCGATACCAAGCTTCTTCAGTTGCAGTACAACACTGCCGAGATTCGACCTCAATATCTCGGGATAAGTATTTTCTAGCATCTCGTTCTTGTATGCTTTCTCTGTGTATAGTCGGAAACATTTGCCAGGTCTTGTACGACCGGCTCTACCCGCTCTCTGTTGAGCAGAAGCTTTGCTAATAGGCGATACTAGAAGGGATTCCACGCGAATTCTGGGATTGTACACCTGTTAAAAGAATATAACAATTATTACAAGAGAAGAATATTTTTCTCGCAAAGCGAGAGATGTATGCGAACGTTCACCTTCTGTTTCGCGAAACCAGGATCTATTACGAAGACGACACCGTCGATAGTTAACGATGTTTCTGCAATGTTGGTCGAGACTACTACTTTTCTACCGATCGCACCGTTTTGTTTTATCGGCGGTGCAGGTTCGAATATTCTCTGTTGGAGATTCGGAGGCAGTGTGGAGTATAACGGTATGCATTTTAGCTCGCCTACTTCCGGACCTAGATTATCCATTTCTCTCTTGATTCTCTTACATGCTTCCTCGATCTCCTCTTGACCAGTTAAAAATAGTAACAAATCTCCTGCTACATCCTCGCACATGTGTATCTGAATAACAGTCCTGATAGCTGCTTCTAAATAATCTCTTTCAGGTTCGGGTGTATAAAAAATCTCGACGGGATGCGTTCTGCCAGGTACATTCATTAAAGGTGCATCAAAATACTGTTGGAATTTCCCAGCATCTAATGTTGCACTCATAATCACAAGCTTCAAGTCTGGTCTCTGTTTAATCACTTCTTTCAACACACCCATCAGCAAATCCGTGGCCAAAGTCCTTTCGTGAGCTTCGTCCAACAGTATCACTTGGTATGCGTCTAGCATTGGATCTGACATGCCTTCGCGAAGAAGCATACCGTCAGTCATGTACTTCAATACCGTTCTTAGAGAACTGCAATCCTCGAAACGAATACTGTACCCCACTTCCTGACCTGTTCAAAATAATGTATAGTTTAGGAAATTGTGAAATATTTATTAGACCATAGCTTCTGGCAGATTTCTGAGCAGTCAATTTACCTAACGCAACATCCATTTCCTCTGAAACTCTCTGCGCGACAGACATAGCTGCCACTCTTCTTGGTTGTGTACAGGCAACACCCTTGATGCCGATACACTTTGAATACTCCACGCACCATTGTGGTATCTGTGTTGTTTTACCTGATCCTGTTTCACCGACAAGTACAATACATTGATGCTGAGCCAATAGCCTCATAAAATCAGCACGGTACTCGAACACTGGTAAGGTGATCCGCTTTTTATAAAATTCATGAAATCTTGGTGTATAGGGCAGGCCAGTGTAAGGGTTCAATTGAACCTGACTTTTCGGTGCTGTTGATGGTACGGTTGTGCTGTTGGATGTCGAGCCATCTCTGCGACATAACAAATATCCAAATAAATATTTAACAAGTTTCAACGGTACGGACAATTATCTCCAATCATTGTCTTGGTATAATGTTTACACCACCATCACGAAATCGAGCGACGATAGTTGAGAACACTTGATTGGTTATGAGAACCAGATTCACGGAAAACAACGGTATTTCAGTTTTCGACGTAATGTCATCCGTATGTAGTTACAATCGATTTCTCAACAGGTAAACGATACGTGTAAATGTTCGTTAAAATCGCTTAGGTGGAATACTTCGCGTAAGATTGTTAATCGTAACACTGAATCACACAGTAGGAAATTCAGTTGAGAACCTTTACACCTGAGTTGACCAAACAAGTCAACAGCAACAGTAAAGATTCGCAGCATGATATAGAAACGCGAATTCGAGAGAAATATTCCGTCGCGTTGCTGTTAACAATAAATATGATCCTTCGAGAGGAACTATTCCGCGGGTACGAGAGTCATTGAATAAGATTCCCGATAGCATTGAAAAAACTTGTAACAATGCACATGGCAGTATATTTTGTCGAATGTCTCGAATCCCGTGATTGTACGTATGATAATTCACTCACGTCTTCCGTTTAACGTACGGATCCACAACCTCGATCCTCCGTTTTGACATAATTCTTGTCCGTCCGCAGGCAAGAAAAGCAAAATCTGTTTACGAACTCCACACACGGCGTCACAAAATGGCAAACTGGTTACAGCTTCCTGTAATCGTATTCGGGAAAATTAACGAGAGATGGCGCGTTCGGCGTTACAAAGAATCATGGCGCCATAACGTACTTTTCGCGCGGACAATTTAAAAACGTGAATGAACTTCGTGTAATCGTATCGTATTGTGTTTAAAATTAATTCATTCCGATCGATGAAATTACTTGTCTATGGGTATGAATGTAGAATAAAAAACATTTATTTTTCGATATATTACAAGTAGAAAAATGCGGTTAAAATTATATAGCTATTAAAGAGGTATATTCCGGATAATGTACATAGCTTCATTATCACATCCAAAGAGTAAAGTTGATCTGTTTATATCAATACTGTTTATTGGTTTGTGCATTGTGCTGCAAAGCGATGTTACATTCACTTTGCCGTTTGTTCCAATTGTATTCAACCAATGCGTATTTGTAGGATCTGAAACGAGTGTAGAATGTTAATACGAAGCAATGGAATTTCCGATTGCATAGTTCCCTAATCATCGAAGTTTACCGAGACTCAATTTCGAATGCTGAGTGTTATTCCAGTGCCATAATTCGCCGCTGTTTGAACAAGTAAATATGTTTTCAGGTCTGTCGGGGTGAAAGAGGATTTCGCTAACAGCCTTGGCATGAGCATTTAGTTGAGACATTGGATACGTATTGTGTCTCAAATCCCAGACTGTCAAGCTACCGTCACCACCACCGGCAACAACAATATGCTTCTGTGTCGGATGATGCGCGATGCTCGTGGCTTCCGTCTATTAATGCAAATTATGTCGTAAATATGTTGGTAAAAGCTACTAATTAAAAGCAAGGAAATATTTCTCATTGTATTAGCATTCATACTTTTGCTTGCTCCGAAAGCATAAACGTTGTTGCAGGTTGATCCTGATTGTTTCTCAAGTCCCACACTTTCATGTGTCCCCTAAGATTTCCTGTAAGTATCTCGTTGTGTCTTAAGAAATCGACACAGTACAAGGAACAGCTATCAGCTTCTTCTAAAAACAGATTTGAATATTTTACTACTGAGTATAGTATTTCTAAAATGTTATTCTATTTACCAATGACTCTAACTGGCTTGATCTGTCCAGCAGTTAGAAGATTAATTCTTCCATCTTCGCCTATAGAAACTATATCTTGTTCAAAGGTAGACAATGCTGTGCACGATGCATAACTAGATGTTTTACTGTAAATATATATAAAATATAATATGCTGTAATGATATAATGGTATAATGATAGATTAATAGTTCATGAAGGATGTATACTTGAATTTATGTATGAAATCCCAAGACATGTGTTCCTTAAATTGTGAATATGGATTCTCATGGACCTGTAATAATCTTACACTGCCGATGGATGAGGATACCACAAAGAAGTCTCTCGAAATAAACTATAAAAAATGACTGGATGATAAATAAAGAGAGAATAAACAATTACTGTTATTAAATAAGAATTAGGTACCCTAATTTCAGTCACGTTCCCAAGAATAGCGTAGGAGGAGACCACTGCTGGATAAGATTCGCCGACATCGTTCACTTGGAACGTCCAATGGGTCACTTTGTTCACCTGCATCAAACATTTACTTTTTCATTGATGACCATAATGTAAAGCAGAGTCCACAATGAAATAAAAATATCACATGAACGAATATCGAATGTAACAATTGAGTATCAAATATTAAATGTATTAGCATCGCGGTAGGAATAAAACGAGCACGAGGATACAGGTTATGTTTGTCGAAGTTAACCTCACCGGATCATCCCAACTGCCGGTTATAAAATTGGTAGCCTCCTCGAAATCCTCGTGTTTCCATCGGATTTTAGCAACTTTCTCCGACACGAACGTTCCTTGAACATTCTCGGTCATCTTGTGTCATTTAAAACTGTTTAATTTAAAATGAAAACCCGGCTAGAAGCCAGATCAGCGTTAAGAGACGCACGCGTCCCCACCACGTCTGTCAAAAAGACCGCCAAACGCTGCGCGGGCGCCACTTTCAAAAATCCACGTGCTCGTCAACATCTATTTTTACCATTTTTATCGATAGTTAAGAGCACACGTTTTAACAGCTTTTAAGTGAAATTCGATCGACTTTAAACTCTACGATCTTTTAATATTTTTAACGACTCTTTCAACGGTATCGTTTTTAAAAATACAATTTCTTTTTAATCAAAAAGTACTTCTGTTCAGTACTCTTACGAATAAAACAAGTAATCGTCAATGATCATCGGTACACATATAATTCATAAAAGAGAAACGATTTCTATAGGGAAGTTGTAAAGGAGTAGGGATCAAGCTATGATTTATAAATCACAGAAGACGCGGAGGACAGTTACGTGGTGACCAGGTCGTGAAACAGATCGTGTGTAACAAGATTTTCGCTCTCAAACGTTTCTTTATTTAAAATCGCTTGCTGAAGTAATCGTTCATCCAAAATTACAGCTAAAAAAATCGTTGTCTACTGCTCGAAACAGTGGTAAGATTAATTAGACGACGGAAGCGATTTGTAATGATTGCAGGTCCAACACCTTCAAAGCAATGACGCCGTACGTTTTATTGTTCTTATGTCTGAATACGCTCTATTTAACTTGCCGTGTTGCAAGCGTTGCGAGCACGCCGAAGCTCAGTAAGTATTTAAAAGGGATCGTACGATCGCAAATGATCTAGAGTCTAGATTCTAGACGGACAGGATTTCGACATTTTATAAAATCATTTCAGTGTTCACGGGTGTGAATCTAACGAGCGATGAAGACATCACAGAGACGCAGCATGCAACTTGCAAAATTGCTACTGAAAAATTGGTTGCAAGCGCGAAAGCCACTGTCACAAGAGTGCTTACTGGAGCTTGCAGCGCGAGTAAGCAATTATTTGTGATTAGCAACTAAAGATTTCTTAATACATTTTTTCGTGGCACCGTAATTGAGTAATTCGAAATGATCTTTTCAGAGGCGATCGACGAGAGGCTTCGATCCTTCGAGAGTAACTTGACGCGGGACCTGGAGGAGATCAAGATTATGCTTCGCAGCCTGTTGGACGACAAAAGGCACAAGCTCGACACCAATAGCCCAGGAAGCTATCGAATTAACCACGAGGATGATCGAAAAATCATCGCTCGATCCCCGAGGCAAGCCGAGGTCGACGCGTTCAACAACACCGTGCAGAGAGTTTCATCAGCGAACGGTTTCTTTCTTTTCTACGATTTAATGTCATGCCATTCCGCGATCGATTGCATTACGTATTCACTGAAGACACATGCTGCTAGATGCAGAACCGAATTACCCCCTCGTTCCGTATAATCGATAAATTAGGTTGTTCGTTAGGTTGTTCTTCTCAAAGTGTCCTCGGTTCTATCGGCCAATACGCGGAAATCACGTGAAACGCAATGATTGGGAGTACGTCCTGACGCTTTGCAGGGTCATCGAGCGTGTTCCTCTACTACTGGCAGATAAAGGACTTCGATAAGAAGCTGGCAAGCTGGAAAGTGGCTCGTTTCGAGCGCAGTCCGACTTTTTACACGGTTCAGAATGGTTATGCCATGTACATGAAAGCGACACCACGTTATTTCCCCGATGGCACTGTCTTCATGGCCGTTGGACTAACTCGCGGTGCTTACGACTCCGTCTTAAAGTGGCCGTTCCCTTATAAAGTTCGCCTCGAGGTAATAAAACGCGGGAGAGAAACCGCTCGAGAAGTTACTCGTGATCGTACAACGCATAGATCGTTAGGTTTTAGATCACTCCGGCGAGCAGCTGCGACAAGATCGACGCTCTCGAACCTGGGATCCGAGCACCCTCTGCTCGGAATATTTTTGGGGCCGTCCAAAATTAACTGGAGAACCGGACAATCCAGCGTGCGTCGGATTGAGTGTTCCCCACCAAGTACTATTCACCAAGCTACCGTTCGTCGGCGATGGCTCGTCGAGGAACACCAGGTACCTCTGGAACGGCAGCGTTACCGTGAAACTGACGGTGCACCTTTGAATATCGGAATAAATCACTGGACTGCGGATCTTTATGCAGAATAAAAATGTTCTGCATTTGTTCGTCCATTCTTTAATAATTGTACTAGATCGAAAGCAAGATGCTATTCAATCCTTTCAATCTTCAGACACTGTCAAACTGCAGCCGCTGATTTCTTGTCACAAATGCATAAAGATCCGCAGTCTACAAATAACCAAACAATTAGCTTACGATAACACCGACAGTAGCGTCACATTTTATTGGGTCTCAACGAGGGTACATGCGACGTGTCTCTAAATCATACGATCTATCTTGCGTCGTTCGGACTACGAATTTTGTCGGTGCGGCGACAGAAGATTACTATGTAATAATTTGACCGAGTATGACAGAATCTCTTTTAATATTCATCTTAACTCAACATATAACGGGTATAAATTAAATTGTTACGTTTCGAAAGAGTTAACAAAGTCCGCCGGTGTTGTTTGGTACCCGATAGAAGTGTCCGCTGAAGTCCGGTTCGTCTGAGTTGGTCCTCGAAACTCTAACAGCACCTGCGTAAGGCAGCGTGTCGATAAATAAATGATGTTAAGGGGACAGGTAATTAATGCAAGGTTCTTTCATCTTCACCCAGTCCGGCGCGACGAGGTTCAATCCGAATTTAGTCCGAGAAAGTGAACGGGGACTCCAGCCTTTTGCGAAGAGGTGACCTGCCAGCGAGGTACACCTGCGGAATTTCCGAAAGCTGGTACTCGTTCGTCTCTCGATCGGTTTTCATGTTTTGCGACGCGGCCCTCAGCAACGCTTTATACACAGAAACCGGAAGTCGCACGGTCCCGCCGAGCTCGTACTCCTGCGCCGGAAGATTCTCCGGGAAGTTCCTCTTCCTTCCGCATCCTACAACCAATTCACCGGTAAACTCGTTTCGTTACGTCCTAATCACCGGTGCAAGCTCCGAGGTGTGAGCAACATGCTATGGCCTCGCAATCCCACATACTTGCGCCTCAAAATTTAGCCTACGAGTGGAGCTTTAAAAATAAGCTCGAGAAATGCAAGGATTTCATTGATTACCAATAGACCGCGGATTTTATGCATTCGCGAGAAAAATGGACGAGTACGATTTAACTGAGAGATTAAAAGAATAAACAAATAATTAAAAAATCATTAAAGCAAGATATTTGGCTAGTGTCTCGTGCAATTTATTCTATTTTTATTTTACACAAAGATCCGCAGTCTATCGGCACGTGAACAGGACCGCGCCGAACGTAATAATGCACCGTGTGTTCTTTCAAGTATATAAATAAATTATGAGCGGATTTACCGGTGAACGCGTTGCAAAACGGTCTCTTTATCTTGACCGACTCGTCCATAGCCAACACGTCCAGCACCTGTTCCTGGATCTGGAAATCGAAAGATCTTGAGAGTCTCGACTGAAATTCGATTTTGTGAGCCTCTTCAAGGTGTTTTCGCAGTCCGCAATGATCATTGAGCTTCGACGCGGAATCGAATCTAATGTATGCGCTGTTATCCTTGAAGAGATGCAACGCAGGTACCTAACGTCATCACCTTGTCCTGTGGTTGCTCCGTTCGTGTTGCGTCCGCGAGGAAAGTGAGCCCCAGGAAACAGGCAATCCAGATGATAATCTGAAATGATTGATCGACCGTCGATTCACCATCGGCTAGGTATAGTATACATATATATATATACTTATATGTAAATATTAATGAACAAATTGTCCTCGTTATTCCATAAATGTTAAACGAAACGACGTCGAGATATCTCGATAATTACCGGACCACGTGTAATTTCTAATAAACGCGTACAACGTTTACGTAATAAGTGTTGAGAAGCTTTCGAACATGTGAACCGTTTGTAATCTGCTTACGACTTTAATCAGGTTTGTACTGCGGTTAATTAATGTCCAACTATACTACCGGTCGATCGTTCCTCCAAGCGGTACGTTCGTCATTCGAGGAAATAATTACTTTTAATGAAAACGGCGGCCAACGCGAGCGAGCTACAAATAAATAATGCGACAGCGGTGGACGCTGAAAAGCGCGATTATTTCGACCATTTCGGGTGGACAATTATTAGAAGTTTTCATATTTGTCAAGGTATTATTTCTTCAAGTGTCGGACAAAGATCAATGCAACAGGGATTCTCGTTAAAAAAAACAAACTGTCCACTGTAAAAGTACAATGATTTATCCTAGTTAAATAAACTCAGCATCCATAGCCTTCAATTGTATTTTGTTGATCTCTATCGAGATTAGGAGTGGATAAGAGCATAAATAGATAAGAAATAATTACAAATCTGCGCTCGCAAGATCTGTACCGACTCCCAAGAATATATCGGCAATTGAATCAATCTGCGAAACACTCAAGTTGTATTCTAGAAAGCAACTCCGCGCAAGGATACGTTTGAAAAGGAATGAAATTCGATGAAAAAGAAGCTTACCTTCATGTTGTATCTTCGCCGATCAGATTCACGCAAACAACACCGCTCGAAATCCTCGATGGAACTGTCCGAAAAAGTCTCGATCGCGTTCAAAGTCTCCGGCAAAGGGTTGTTGGTCGCAACGAGCAGCCAGGTCCACGTATGAGGGTTGAAATCGCGCGTCGCCTCTTCAAATACAATCCCCCTCCTTTCGTCATGGTTCGAGGGCGTAAATACATGCGCCCGAGAAACGCATGACCGTTCATAATGGTTCCCGCAACGGAACATTTTCCGTTCTTCAGCGGGGGATGCGGTTAACCTCGTGCGTCTTCAACGATCTGCATACCCTCCGGAACTGCATACGAATGATGCGCTTCGTCCCTGCCACATGCCGAAGAGTCCTCGACTTTACTGACGAACGACAACCGCGAACTCTTAATACATTATTTAAACAAACGACCGTGTCTGACATTTCCTTGTACCGACAGCAGACTCCCCATGTGAAAATGCACAACTCCGAGGACTGTGTTTTCATCTGTAAAATGTAGACAACGGCAGATAAAACAACATACGCGTGGAATATTTAAGAAAAATTGTTAGTACATTTTTTAAACATTTTCAGAAGCCCTACAAGTTCAGGAAGAGTTTTCAGAGAGCAACGAAGCGTTCTTCTCTGAAGTCAATTAACGTTCCCTTTTACTGCAAAAACTTGTACACGCGTTTAGGGATGTAAGTGCTTAGGGAACACCCTGTGAAACCCCGCGATGGTTTTTAACCACCCGCAGTGTTCGCACGTTTCCGTCGAACGAAGGAGACGGATGGGCGAAATCGGGAAAATATGCAAACAGCCCCGAACAGAAGGTCAGATCGTCGATCCTCGGATCGATTTGATAGCATGAAAAGGCGGCACAGAAAAGGCTGACCGATAAAGGCCTCTGTGTAAATCAGAGGAAAGCAGCCGGGGTTAAGTACTTACAACGTTCGCACATCAGAACCCGCTGAGTTACGATAAGGTCGTTCAACCCTTGTTCGGCCGTCCCTCCCCCGATCATTTTGATCATTTACATTTTTTAATCTTACGCCTCCGCCATTCAGCTAACGAACTATTATATTTCTTCTTGTGTTCTGCTTGTTTTCGGTATTTTATATTAACGCTTTGCCTACTGGAAGACTGTTAACCCCTTGTACTATAATACTACAATATCGAGTCAGACTCGTGACGAAGACAAAATCTGCCAATATACATCTATTATTAACCCTTTGCACTCGGCGCTATTTTCATTCTAAAACTCAATTTTTCTTCCGGCTTAGAATATTTTCATTTCATTCATACGAAACTGATCCGATTTCCACATGTAATATTTAAATGTTTAGCAATCTATTAAATACAAATTTTGTAGTGTAACAAATATTTTGTAATATTTTTTGTAATTTCTTTGAAATAATGCCACAACAATTTCTAGTGGTGCTTCAGAGTCACCACTCGAGTGCTAAGGGTTAATCCCCTTTAAATTGAAATTCTATTTTATTGTAGACTATTGCAGTAAATTTTCTTTTTTCCCACTAAATTACAAACGTCAAAGGTGAAGCGTCCGAAATATCGCAAGTCAGTATGTCGAAGTTCGCGGGGTCGTAAATCCAGTTTCGCTTGCTCGCGACGATACTCGGGGCCTTGACGATGTTACCAAGAAACAACGCCTAGTTGAAATGAATTCGGCGTTTTGGAATAACAGAAACTTCAATATACACTAACGGGCAAAACTGAGTCTACACTATTTGAAGCAACATAACTTTTTAAAAATTAGATCAAATAACTTGAATTTTATTGAGAAGTTAGAAGGAATAGTTTATTAGGCGAGGTGTAAAAAATTTTTGAAAAAAGTTTGAATTGGTCGGAATCGCCAAAGAAATAGTAAAAGTTGGTTTTTTTAGCTTTTTTATCTGAGCCTGTATACAAGTTTTAGGTTCGAGTCGAGACAGATAAACGTGTTCGATGCGAGCGATTTTTGTGTTCTGCTTTTCGGTGTTGTTAGAAAAATCGAAGCAAGCAAACGGTCGAGACAGGCCATGTGGTTTTTGTCAGCGCGTTGCCCCTCCCTAAGGGAAAGTCCTTTAGCTTGGGAGTGTCATAAACAAAGAGGCATACTGTCGAAGGCGTTCTCACGGCTGAGGATTTTTGGGACAGCAGGACATTCTTATTCTGACTGTCGTCGTATACGGTTGTCGTGAATAAAGATTCTTAGTATTTTGCAATACGCCCAGATTTATTTAATTTAACTATATCGCGTTATCCATCCTCTCGGTATTTCTTACAGTGTCGCGTCGTGTATAATGTAAACTTTGATCTTCTTCTATTAGCTGTTTTTAACTGTATGGGGTGACTAAAGAATTCCTAATTGGTGAGTGGGTGGTGCAGTTTGGTCGTCGGAGTAGGGACGCGCTTTGGTGAAACTGTTTAGCTTGTATAATGAATTGGGTGCGAAGGATATGGGAAAGATGGTCCGGAAAACGAGATATTTGTATATTGCTTTGTCAATAGGCTCGCTCACGGAGGTCTCGAAGTGGTGTCCGATGACACCCAATAATTTTGGGACCGTCGCGTCGCGTCGAGTGTCCAGGCTATTCCAGTCGACCGTGTTTAGATCGTAAATCTCACGTTCGTGAGATCGAACAAAAGGAGTTCTGATCATCGTTATCGCAAAATAAATTCTTAGTGAACGCATCGTTCTTCGTTTGGGACTAATTGGTCTCTTGTTACGTTTGTTGTCGCGTTTCTTCAAATGTCATACTACTAAACGGTTTTTAATACAACACGCGGATTGATTCATTTGTTCAATCTCGATATCCTGAAAAAGATTTTAACATTTTCGAGATACTGGATGTAACTGTACGTGTAATATTATTTTTCCACCCACGTGTGATATCACATTTTGTTCTCCTCCATTTCGAGGCCGTTCTCGCGGCTTTCAGTAGTATAGAAAATATATGGCCAATTTTAAGATGATCGACTTAATATTGTAAATCACAACCGGGTTCATACCTTATGAATAAGACATGCTGCGAGAGTAGTATTACCGTTGATATATAGGTCTCCGCGCGTATAAAATGAATGAACGTTGCCGTGAGAAGTAATATTCTCTCTCTCTATAAAAAAAAATCTTCACGTCTGAATTATTTTATGAAAGTGCAACAGAAACGAAGAAACTTTTGTTTAACAAAGGAGGGGAACAGTTTTCAGTGACGGCTGTGTTACATCTGTTCGAATAAAAAATGAAAATAAGTTCTTTGTTGATTCTAAAACGTTTTCGAATGAAATGATCGATAATATCATTAAATAAAATTTATTAAACAAATGCTTTACTTATACTGCAAAAAGCCGAAGACCTCTATGGCCTGGATAGCTCAGTCGGTAGAGCATTAGACTTTTAATCTAAGGGTCCAGGGTTCGAGTCCCTGTTCGGGCGAATATTTTTTTGTAACCAGGCATTTCATAATAAAATAGTTTCATCCTTCTTGGAAGATTACAGAAAAAAGAAATAAATAATTGCACAATGCTATCTACTTGTTTATTCAAAATAACCGAGCAGCGATAAGATAGAAGGCAACGGGAACGTGTTCTGAACGTTCCACAATCAACACATTATCTACCGGCGGCGGTTATCCCATAATTTCTGGAAGCCTGTGGTCCATGGCTAAAGATTTTTTCAATAGATCTTTTAACAGCTAAGAGAAACATCAATCATAAACCAACGGCTCACTCTAAATAACACAATCTAATAATTTCGTTCGGGATTATTGTGTAAAAGATTTTTAAGATTCCATTTGGTACAGAACAATTATTGAAAAACCTATTAATAGGCTTCCAGTAGATAAAGTCTTAAAAAACGTTTAGAAAAAGAATTATTTGATATTATATAAAAATTTGATCTTTAATATCTATTCGGTTTCGTTTTACAAAATATACTTATTATATTTCCACAGCACCATCTATAGCACACCTACAAATAATATTTGGTTGGAACAGGACGCTTGATACTAAGTGAATGCGTTAAGTACGTCAAGCGTTCCGTTTTATCTTTCTCGAATCATTGTATAAATAGGTACAACACAAGTATAGAGTACATTCAGTCTGTATAACTCAATTTCCTTGTAAATTCGTTTGTAAAAAGAAGTTACGTATACAAAAATATACGAAAACAAAAATGAATAATGAACAATTAATATACATGAGAATGTAGTTATCACTTCAGAAAGGAGTTCAGTAACCTTCTGGTCAACGATTACATATAATTAAAATTCCGAATATTTAAGATAGCGCGACTAAAATGCGTTAAGACTGCTCTTTAACACTGCCATCCGGCATCCCAAAAAATATTTTCTTCGCCATTTTTATGAACAGACCCGTTTCAACAACTCCTGGTATCATTGAGATCTCTGTGTTGATTTGATCCCAGTTGCTGAGAGCTTCGGGAAAGTGCCAGTCCAGAATGAAATTACCGTTGTCTGTTACCACAGGACCCTATACATAGATTATAAACAATGTGAGCAGAATAATTTCAATAGCTTTCATTATTAATACTATAAATGAAGAAAGCAAAGTATTCTTACAGCTTTTGCTAAAGCCATTCTAATTTTTACATTTCCCCCATAATTGTCTTCTATCCGTCTTTGAATGGCGGTGTATGCCATAGGAATTACTTCTATAGGAATGCCTTTCTTGTACTGTTCCCCGAGTTTTTGAGAATTTTTCCTAAAAAAAAAAATAGAATTAAAATAGTAAACGAATATATCAATAATTAAAGTCACACCTACGTGTAATCGGCTACTATAACAAGCTGATTTGTGCAGGATGCAACAATTTTTTCTTGAAGCAAACATCCTCCTCCACCTTTGATGAGGTTCATGTCGCAGTCAACCTCATCTGCTCCATCGATCACACAATCCAACTGTCAATATTTAAATAATTTAGTACATATTGATTTTATGTGTAATACAATGCAAGAGTTTTTTTTATTACTTTTGGATAGGTCTCCAAATCACCAAGCGTAAGGCAATTATTTAATGTTAGCTGACGGGCTTGAAATGAGGTTGGAATACAGATAACGTTAAGGTTCTCTTCTTTAACACGTTCAGCTGCAAAACGCAATTATTTGATTATATATTACGAATCTAATGCAAGCTCAAATAATCGATGATATTGTGTACAATAATCAAAATTAATATCTTTGCATCGAAATACACTTACTGCATTCGCAATAAGAAAAAAATTTCACGTATCTTGCGATGAGATCAAAGATCGTTTCATAATAGTGTTTCATAATAGGAATGTGCAAAATTAATGATAACAGCATAGCAGAGCATAATTGAAATCTATAAACAATCGTATTTACGTGTGAGCTGAAGTAACATTACCCAATCTGTGAACAGCGTGTATTACGGTAGACCCACTACCAATTCCTATAACGCTGTTATCCTGTAAAATAATTATGCGAATGATTCAAACTGCACGTAGAACGCCGCGCCGGTGCATCAGTGTATAACCTTCTACTATTTCTCGATTTGCAAATCGAGGAAGAAATTACCTTCACGTATTCGTCAACTGCTTTGTACGCTGCGATTTTCTTCGCATTTTCCAAAGGTCCCATCTTCAAGAAATTCCTCGAAATAGAGGCACAAGATTTCGTTAATGCACCGATCGGTTTATGTACAACTGTGGCGACCACCATGCATGCACTCTACGCTACCGCCATTATCGTTCCATTATTTTCAAACTCATTCTTCGGTGACGGATGAGAACGGCGCCAATAGCGAGCCGCATTCGAACCACGTGGTGGGGCGGCAAAATTCAAATTCAAATAATTCGATTCATTTCGGATACCAAGCCACATATTAGGAAACGTTTTCAGATTTTTCTGTTGCAAACTTTGGTCGGAAAAAATGAAAAACACGAAAAAAATCGAGAAAATGCAGATTTCGAAAATATCTGTACATACACGTCTCAACACAACCTGCAGTAGAAATTAATGGAAATAGTCAGGATTATATTTGTTAAACACAACATTACAATGTTTAAGTAATTTAATTTTCTTTAGTCGTTAAGGAACTTCCTTTATTTTCACATAGTATATAATTTTCCCATTTTACTATCATGTACAATCAACCGATAGAAGTTATTGTCATAATGTAAAAGTAGTCGGACGTTTTTCTCGTGTTGCTATCATGGAATGTATACAAATTTCTACCAGTACACAATTCATTCAATAACAATTATAAAATATATCGATTTTGCCACTCATAATACACATCACTCCCTTCCGTAAAAACGTGGGAAAAGGTCTATTATTATACATTTACAACAAAATATATTACTTTCTTTCTCGTAATGTACATACATAGTATACACATACATATACATGTGCATACACATCACAGACACATACATATACATATACACCTTCACGTACTCGTATACATATGTATACAAGTACATATAGATATACATACACATCTATATACACATATACATATGCATAAACATATACGGCATGTCCGCATTTAAGTGATCAAGTCCATTTTTTTAAACTAAACTATTCAAGATTCAATTTATTTCTAAATAATTAGAAGAGGAGGACTCGCGCGTGGCTCGCGAGCCACCAGTTGCCCAGGCCTGTTCTAACTTGTGGTCAATTGGCCCTTCACATCGTGAATCTTGTCATTTTCGAGCATAACTGCAACATCATATTATAATTTCGACCATGAGGTTCCTAATTTCTTAGTCGTGGAATAAAAATTGTTCGACGTATCGGTCAATTCTGATATCTGGTATCGAGTTTAATTCTGGGGTGGTGCTTGCTGTTGATTCGATGGTGGTTCCATGTCATTGTACAGTATATTTGCTTGATGAGGACAGATGTGGAAAGGCACGAGCTCAGGAGGATTACCGTTTTGCTGGGTTGGTCCTTGAGGTTGTGGTTGTGGTTGCGGTTGCTGTTGCTGTTGCGGTTGTGGTTGCGGTTGGGGTTGTCTTTGTGGCTGTTGCTGATGCTGCAACTGTTGATGCGGTTGTTGTGGTGTTTGGATTATTGTAGCCACATTTCCTTGAACCGTGGTCGACACTGTTTGCACTGGACTGACTGGCAAAGAGTGAGAGAATAATTCACTGGGTACCAGAGGTACTGGAACAGTGATGGGTAGAGGAAGAACGTTCACGCTCTGTACATTGTTCGATGTGGGAAGCTGCACAGTTGTATTGTTCGAGTTACAGCGGTTCATCTGTTGACATGCGTTCGTTGCGCTGTATGACATGCCCGCCTGAAGTAAAAAGTAGTTAGTTATCCCCTTCAACAAGAAGCCGAAATTGGTGAATATTTTACGCAATAAGTTGAAATCAGAGATACTTGCATTCAACAAAGGCGATAAAATTCCATATCTAGCGATAAATAGTTGTTCCGAGACTCTTCTAAGTTCTTCCTGCTGATGCACTATAAGCTGTTGCAACTCCTCGTGTTTACGCTGCAGCTCGTCTTGAATTTGATTCTGCTGCGGTGTCATTACGATACCTTGCTGATGTAACATCTAAAAATATTCCGAGGCTTTCAGATTTTGATTGAATAAAAAAGCAAAGGAATCAAAAACAGATTAGAGCACTGTATGTCCCCCAGAAAACCATGCAACTTTTGTTGGATTATTTCGTTTTCTCACCTCGTGAGTAGGAACGGTCGACAGAATTGGACCGGCAGGTGCAGCAAAACCAGTGGTAACCACAGGTTGTAGATTAACTGTTGCATATTGCGTCTGTTCCATAAAGTTAATACAACTTTGATCAACCTCTAACTGAGATTGCTGCGACTGCTGTTGCTGCTGTGATCTGCTATCGATCTGAGGTATCTGAGTTTTCGAACTGTTAACAGAAGTGCATTTCGATCGCGAAGCGTGCGTTATTTGCGAGTGTGGCGAGCTTTGCATGGAGGCTGACATTGAAGAACTTTCGGAGCCATCGATTTGATGTCTCGGTCTAGTATTGGAAGCCACTGATTTCGACGATTTTGACGATTTTGATGGCCATTGTGTCGATGGAATTGAGCAAGATGTCGTTACCTGCAACGTTCAACAAAAATTTATCCAAACAAACAAAATAGTTCTAATGGTACATAGAAGGTTCACTCTGCCGCATGGTATAGTTAGATTTTACTGCAATCATACCTGCTGTTGTTTTACTGTCATTACAACATCTTCGTTTTGGTCTTTACCAAAAGCTTCTGACTCCTTACGTAATTCTTTAATCACATCAATATAACTGACTACATAATGGGTACAGACGATAAACTCAGGCTTTGAGTTCCACTGATTGTAGGTAATATAAAATCTCGTTTGTAACCATATCCATTGCTGGCCCTTTGTGAGGAATCTGTAGTAGCAAGAAGTCCCTTCTCCTTTTTGCATCACTGTGTATACCACTCAAATTATTCAGAATTTTCAAGTTATTCAGAATACAGTGATTTCTTTATATATGTCGCAAAAGTCTGGCTGATAAACCTCGCGAAACTATCCCCACTACCGCGGGGTACATCCCGTGAGGAGCCAAGAAGCTCGAGAGGAGCTTCTTCACGCCTCGGTTGCCGAGGAGTGTAAACATAATACTATAATTGGATTAGTAGAGGTCACCTCGTCACACACCGATATACCCGACCCGTGTTATGTTTACACTCCTCGGCGGCCGAGGCCTCGGGGGCGAGCATCGCAGTCCTTTTCTACGTTCGGCGCGGATCAAAGAGTGTCTCCTGGACGATACACGACGCTGGCCGTGTTGTTGACATATATCGAGAAATCACTGTAATTGTCTTTTGATTGGGTACTTACGCGATTCGTGGCACGTGACGACCTTATCTAAATCATCCACGTGATAATAATCGTAGCCAGAAGTACCAAGTACTTCGAATGGTAGGTACCCAATAATGGGAGGCGCTCGATGGTCCAGAAAGAGAAATTTCCATTCAAGACTATGTCTAGAAGTGAACTCTGATTTGGTGTTGTCCATCACGGATAACTCACGGATCAACTGAGGCGTTTGAAGTCGTCCTGTTCCGACGAAAATCAATCTACGGGAGAGTATAGAATGGTTTTATAAAAATTGATAGAAAATATTTTTTATCGTACGCAAAAGCTATTACTTCGTGTCCATCCCCCCTGTGGTCCCGAATTTTGTATTTGGGAGAAGATGATCCACTTCTGAATCGACGTCAGAACCTAAAATAAACGAAAGAATAAACAGATCTTTATGAATATCGTTGTGTTATTATAAAATACAGTGTAGTTCATAGCAAATAATAAAGGCTGGTGGTTCCACGAACAAATCGACAGATTTTTTTCGTAAGTAACTTTGTTGGAGAATAAATTAATTTTGATCTGTTAATTGGTTACTGCCGCGAGTACTTGCATACAGTTTGCAACAGTCGACGAAAACTGCAAAGCAAAGGACAGAACTATATGAAACTTACGAAAATATCCGATAAACTGCACGAGCTCGTATATAGGATTTTCTGGGACATTCAAGCCACCCCTCTTAATATGACACGAAAAACATATTTGGTCCTCTACGAAAGGGAATAATATATATTATTAACGAACGTTGATTTTTTATTCAATTTTCAATCGAAGAACTACCTTTCTTAACGTTTCGCCGGTCTCTTGTGTCGACAGGATTCAATAAAACGTTGTATAAAGGTGACTGATCCTCTTGGTAAGTTATGTCATAAATAGTCGTGTTTTCCAGCTCCTTTGGAAGGTAGCCAAGTAGGGATGTAACACTTTCGGACACATAATAAATGCGCCCGCTTGAAGAAAATACCATTATAAAACCGTCCAGAGCCTACATTGAAAAAATTGTTTCTGGTTTTATCGATCAAGAAATTCGTACGGATTGCACTGTATTTTTTGGTTGCTTATGTATGTAATCTGTAGGATATAAGTTTCAGACTCGATCATTCGAATCAAAATATCAACTAGTTTTTACTTTGGAATCGGTACTTATAGTTGCCAGCCTGATGTATGTCTTACCGATCGAACTCTTATCCTCTTGTATAACAAAAGTAATGAAAAATAGAGATAATCTTAAGCATGTAGTTAGCGAATTAGTGACATTGGCTAAAGTTCCGAAAATCGGTCAAATTGGACTGAGTTCAAATTTTGACATAGCCTCGGTTTGCATTGTAAACATGTTAGCATAATTTTCTACCTTACCGACATTACATTCTCTCCCATATCTGGGAACCTGTTATTGCTTTACGCGGAAAGCTTTCCTCCCGTGAAACCATTTTTAATTGTAACGTGGTCACTCGTCACGTGACTACCCTTGGCCCTTAAGTCTGTGTTGATACGGAAATGCCGGTAAGGTACAAAATGTTGTGTTAGTATGGCAGAAAGTGACAATAAAATGATAAACAACTTTTTTCGATTCGTCAGAAAACCTTTTGGGAAACACCTTTTCAATGCAAAACGAAGTTATGTGCAAAATTGGAGCTCAATCCGACTTGTCCGGCTTTCGGAACTTTAGCCGTTACATTCTATCCTTTGTCATTTTTATACTGGCAAACTCGACAATCTGTTTCTTTTCATTGCAAATACGCATTTATTTCTGTTATACTCTACGATTTTTCCACTTTCCTTTGTTTTAATGTATCTATTGTAGTTACCGAAGTCACTAATAACTGTTGCTTTAGAAACATTAAATGTATTTTAATTTAAGGACATCAAGAAAAACATAAGCCACAGACAATCTTCCATACGTTTTTTTACAAGTCATATGTGAAATAATCGTTAATATTCGCAAGGTATTAGAAATTCGTTTAATTTACTTTATATTGATTACGTTGATAATACCTCTAATATCAGGTGTGTAAATTCTTCGTTCGATAGAAACGATGGCTTCCAATCTTCTTGAATTTCGTGCACTCTAGATCTGACGGCTATTTCTGCAGTATTTACAGGGTTCAGATAACAAAACACAACAGGAAAAAAATCAAACTAAATAATAATTTTATATTAATTAAGCTATACTCACCGTTATGATTTTTTAAGAATAATATCGTAGATTTTAATACAGTTGATTTATCCATTTTTCGCGTATTTGAACCAACCATACTCCCCAGTTCGTTCACCAACATGTTGAACTGATCGCGTCGCTTCTTTTCACTTAAATTCCTCGATTTCCTAACAATCGAAATCATATTGTGATAAACAACAATTTGAATGGAACCTGATCGAAGAATACGAACAAGGATCTTCCAATTGAAAACTTACCGCTTCGTATCATCTTTGTCATCAATGTCATCTTCCATTGTGTCACTGAACATAATTTTGGTTAATAAATGAAAACTTAGAATAAAGTAATCTATAAATTTGTAGTGGGTTATAATTTTGCAATGTACGTATCGGACATGTTAGTTTCGTCTTTGAAAGGAAAAGTTCCAAGGAAAAGTACTTTTGAAAACTCCCGAATATTCGAAAAATAAAAAATTTTTAAATTTAAAAAAATTTTTTTTTTAAATTTTTATATTACCAGCTGTACCAACTAATTTACTGATAATACAGGAAAGTATAGTTGTTTGATATACAATTCAATTATTTACTACTGTACATATACATACATATATCATTTTGTTTTTTTTTTGTTTACATTAATAGCTTATATACGTATTTATTTATTGAAAAGGTATAGTCTTTGGATAACCACTGTAAATGATTTTTGCTTAAAGCGATTGCAATGTCTATTTATGATAACAAGGGAGCATAATGATTCGAATCCCTATGAGCAACTGTATACGTATATATACAACTACAGTATACAGTAACATGTGTTTCGTGATCAAATCAATACTGATTGAACTAATAGGAGGGCCGTCTGTTGTGTAACACGTGTGGTAATCAATATTGGCTATATGTATAGGGTTTTGCAGGCTCACCGTGAAAAATATTAACATAGAGATATTTTTGATCAGTATGAAATTTCACAAATAATTTTAGTCGATTATATGATGATGCTTCGTAGTCCATAATCTAGGCTCGATTCCAATCAGTTTACTACTCGGCCAATCGTCTGAATCCCGATGATCGATAATAATAAAGTTCCGTAACCGTGCAACATAAGAGATGTAAAGGATGCAATGATAAATACTATGCGGTCAATGAATCGTTCAGTCAATCGGTCGTTGTAATTCTGGTCAGACATCCGTGTTGTTCATTATAAAAGAAATATAATTATAAAAGAAAATTGTTTGCTGGTGGATAGCTAGTTGGCAATTTTTGGAATGTTATGAAAACTCATTGATATGAAATGACAATGCAGCCGAGCGATTAGTCGACGCGACGCGGCCCGACGGCACGCGACATTTCAAACAGACGATCGTTTGTGTTCGAAATTGGGACTTGTTAATTGGATCGTTGCACTCACTCGGATTGCCGAGAGGAGCGTCCTCGCGAGTAACTCGCCATGTAACTTGGTCCGTGTTTGTTGTCGTTGTCGCGCAGCTGTATGTATTGCGCTGACAAGCGCGTTACTCCGCCGATCAATGCTCAGATCGTGTGATCTCTGCGATCCTCGCTCTCTCGAGGCTGTCCCTGATGACTGTAGGCAGCACGCGTGGAATTCACTTGTTCGGGGTGCCACTGTCTCCAACGACATACACACATTTTTCACCGCGTCTTCGAGGCCGATTCCGCACGCGCTAGGCATACGCACCAATCGTTAATCTATCTAACGATTAGCCAAGCCAACTATGCACTTATGACGCTTGCGTACCAGCTTGCAATGGAACATCCGTCTGCACGGTCGTGCACCGCCTGAAGTTGCATCGATTACAGAACTAGACGGGAGAACGCATGCTCTCGATTCAAACTGGGTGCTGACATGTATCTTCCTCATGTTCGACACTGATTCCCTTACGTTTTTCAGTTGTTTCTTTTAACACGTTGACTGCCATGTCACCCATATACGGGTGACGGAATTATTTCTCCAGGTTTTAAAATGAATTTTTACGTTAATATATTCATTCTACCAAATTTGATTAGGATCTGTAAAACACAACAAACTTGGAGGACTACTCAATATCAAACATTTAATTTTTATTTCATTAAATAACTTACTTTGATTTTATGGAGTTTTGGAGGTTTCTAGTTTGGCAGTCAAAGTGTTAAAGGTTTCTGCTCTCCGAGTTCGATTCTTGTCTTTGCTAGCTCCGAAAAGGGGTGATGGAATTAGGAGTGGATCGCACGAAACAGAAAGATGATAGAACGAATATGCTTGGAGTATGGAATCGTAAACATTAGTAATATAATGTAGATTGTAATAGTACAGGCAGATTATAACAGGCCGAACACTGTGTGACGTAGCGTGTAAGGAAAACTACAGCTAACTTCAAGCAAGTTTTCCGCGATCTGTGGACGTGCAGAACGCAGGGAGACCGTTTGGTGAGAGTGCGCAGCCGCGGCTTATCATTGCATTGCCATCTCGGAATTGTATGCGTCGAGGTGAACGGGCAAGGCATACTGTGCATCGTTCGGCACGGCTGATTGGCCTACCGTAATTCGTAATCCGTAAAATCCACTATTTGGAACAGTACGACAACAACGCTACTATACGTCGAGCATTTTCTATCGAGAATTCTAGAAACACGCGGAAACTGCTATTATTATTACTACCCCTTCTCTTGCTCGATTCGAACATGGCGCGACAGCAACGCGACTGCGCAGTAGAATCAGCCGGCGCGCCGCGCCGAGCGCGCCGGCTGGAATTGGTTTGTCTTTTCGTTATTAACTCGAGTAACATTTACGAAAAGGAAAAAGCTTCTTAGAATAATACCACGAATCACCCCTTTCAAGGAATTGGAACATTTTTTGGACACCCTGTAGATACGTATATTGTATCGCGTTCCAAACTGAAAATGAAACTGCAGCTACGTAGACAACGTAGATATAGATAGCTACATACAGTAAAAATTCTACTGAAGTCACTCTTTTGGTTCTTTTTCAGTGACTTCTGTAGGGAAGCCGGCGTCGCGTTTGAAATACGATGTTGTACGGAGGTGCTGACAGCGAAACTCGAGAACCGTCGCGGTCACCACATTGTCGGGTATATCGGTGTGAGACCCGAAGACCACTACTAATCCAATTACAAAACTTCTTTATTTTTCGTTATATTTTTATGAAACTTTTACCAACATATTCGTGGCATTTTTCTGATTAAAATGATACCAAATATGATATAATTCCGATGTTATTTACTTGTGTAACAAGCGATAAAAGTTTCGAACGCAGAGGAGGACAGCGTATGGGAAAGAAAGAGACGCAGAGAGTCGAAGCGTTCGGAAAAGATCAAAGACTGGCGTGAGCGCAGGCTTTTAAATGAAAAATTTAACTTTTTTATTATTAATTATTTTTTTATGAGAATTTCACCAATATATTTGTGGCATTATTCTGGTTAAAATGATACCAAACGCGATATAATTTGGATCACATTTACACTAATTTTCCGTCAATGTAATTGTTATGGAAAGTAACTTTCATCGTTCATTATACAGGTAAATATTATCGGAATTATATAATATTTGGTATCATTTTAATCAGAAAAATGCCACGAATATGTTGGTAAAAGTTTCATAAAAAAATAATGAAAAATAAAGAAGTTTTGTAATTGGATTAGTAGTGGTCTTCGGGTCTCACACCGATATACCCGACAATGTGGTGACCGCGACACGACGGTTCTTGAGTGGTATGAGGTGTTCGAGTGTCATAAGTAGGGAACGTCGGCAGTGACTTCAGTAGAATTTTTACTGTAGTTATACATACAGTGTTTACTCGATATATGTCGGCCAGCAGATACTATTTTGATTCATGGTGTATACCCCGAAGCAGTGAGGATAGTTTAAAGACTTTTATCGCCTAGGAATTTGGGACATATATAGAGTAAACACTGTAGTTTCATGGTAATAAAGAGTTCGGAAGGAAGGTAAACAAAGGGAATATTTTGATTATATTTGCGGCAGGGAAATGAGACATATGCACGAGTAAATTTTACATAATGTTTATTATTTATAGTGTACTCAGAAATGTCGGGCCTCAACCAGTGGGCCTCCTCTTTTTTTGACATATTTGATCAGTAAACATCACATTGTAAATTTTCTTCTAACCCACACAGTTTCTTTTATATTGTTCCGTCTATTCAAAGTGATGCGCAAACTGTTCGTA
Organism: Halictus rubicundus; assembly: GCF_050948215.1. Taxonomy (NCBI): domain Eukaryota; kingdom Metazoa; phylum Arthropoda; class Insecta; order Hymenoptera; family Halictidae; genus Halictus; species Halictus rubicundus. The sequence goes on from NC_135158.1 coordinate 13,177,936, forward strand.
CGTTAACAGTAAAAAATTGAACGATTTTTGATTGCAGGCTACATGCGTTTATTCGGCGTCGAGGTAATCGATAAAGCAAACATCGGAACGAAAAGATCTCTTCTCTGTCGTTGTCTTTTCTCTTATGCGAATATACGCGCGAAACACGCGACAAATTAGTAAATCAAATCGATCACGATCAGTTTGCGCTCCGCAGAAAATAGATGATATCCAGCATTTTGTTGATTCTGTTCGATTGATTCAACATGCCAGCATATTTCTTATAACAAAACATCGAATATAACAACTGCATAGAAAAAAGAAAAAGGAAAAATGAAAAAACAAAACGAAACTGGAGAAGTGTATGTATTGTTAGTCGCCAACTGTTCAGGATTACGAATTTCGTTTTTGCGTGGTTCCGATGGCCAATAATTAATAATTATAATATTAATATATATTTAGATATAATATGTGTATGTATATATATATATATATATACATATATATTTATCTATATATGTATATATATATAATTATCTACACACACATATATATACATATATATATACATATATATCTATATAGATCTATACAGATATATGTATCTATATGTATATAGATCTATATAGATATATATACATGTATGTATCCGAGCACGGACGTATCGTTAGAACGCAACTTAGTATATTAGTTAACTTCGCATTCGTATTACAAAAGTTGTCGTCGGAATTTGAACGTCGATTTGATCGACAATTAGAAAAAATGCATCGGTTATCATTTTATAATCACCCTCTTGATCGCCATTCCTCAACATTCTTCTTCTTTAATTCCATTATCGAGCCGATATTCGAGGAACTTCTAGACGTGACGGGCACAAAACTCGAAGAGAAAAAATAAAAAGGAATCAGGAGTTGGTTGAGAACGGGGAAGTGGGTTCAGAGGGGGGAGAGGGACTAACTTTCCTTTTCTCACTTTATTCATATTATAGTAACCAACCACACCCACTGTACAAGCTTCTGATCGACTATTCGTCCTAGTCGCAGACATTGAAAAATTAGGATTCGCGTGATGTCGGCCTCAGAGAATGAAAATCGACGGGAGCATATCTCGGATCGTCGACGTTTGTCGCGTCGATCGGTGTGGACCGTTGATTTACATCCCCCACCCCCCTCCCTTCCACTCCTTCCCATCGTTTCACTCTTCGATCCAACGAATTGAGAACTAACCGTGCTCGATCGTCGAAGGGTCAATTATTTCTTCGAAACAACTAGAACTTTCTCTTCCTCGTTATTTGACTATCGTCGATTCTGAACGGTTCGTTGGCGAATCAAGAATCGAGAGAAGCAAATCCCTGGTTCGACGATCTACCTTCGTGAACACAACGAGGATCGAAGTTCGACCGATCGACCACCGATCAAACGGTTGTTACGCTAAGGAAATCATCGCGGAGCAATTAGTGGCGTGAGAGCACCTTTCTGTCTCATCTTTCACTTTTATTTTTCCGTTCAAGATCTCGTCGTATTAGGAATCGAAGGGGACTGAATATTCGAAAAATCTCGGTAAAAATATGTGTAGCGCGACCCGGCGCCACTCGACTTGCCGACGCTTCTGGCCCACCTTAATTAATTCTCTTAAATCTTCGAAATACTTCGTCCAGGCTTGGCGCTATTACGAAATTCATCGTTTACAGTATCATATTATATATAATATATATAATACATATATTATATTCTACATTACGTTACTATGTTCGAAAAATAATATTACAATATATATTTTGTGTCTGTACGTGTGTACGCGCGCGCGCGCGCGCGCGTGTTTGCGTGTGTGTTTGCGTACGTGCGTTCGCGCGCACGCGTGTGTATGTGTATATACGCGTGTGTGTATGTATGTGTGTGTGGGTGTGTGTGTGTTGTTGTTACGTGTATTATCATATTATTTTTTTTCCTTGTTATTCTCCTTGTTCGTTCGTTCCTCTGCGATAGCGTACACTTCTGAACTATCGCAATTTCCATCATTCTTTCGTTTCCCCTATCTTACGCGCTGTAGTACCTAAAATGTACAATTAATTAGTTTATAATCGACGACTCGATGCTGCTGAGAGGACCGTCAACGTGCGTTTATCTGCGTTCGTCCCTCTGAACGGTCGTATAAAATTATTATTAATATTATTATTATAATTATTATTATTCTATCTGCAAGTCACGAATACAAATCTCTCGGTCGTTACAAAACTCGAGTTCCATATGAATTATTACGTATACCAAACGGGTAGACCGGTTGTCGATCGTTTCTACTATCAACATTCGTTTCGGTCGAACAAACGAAGCACGAGAACAATAGCGGACAACCGTTCTAGCCGTTCCTCGCCACGGAATGCCCTATAAAATTTATCATCGACTTATCGTGAAACGTGTTGCTTCTCTCAGCAGTACGCGCGTCACATTACCAACTCCATTTGGTGTGTTCGTGTTGATGCAAAACGCTTCTCTTCCCTTTCTCTTCATTTGTTCTTTTTTTTTTTCTTCTTTTAATTCGAATAACAACCATTTTCCTTTTAAATTTGTTTTACTAAATATATCACAAACTGCCGGCGGCTAACGCAGCCTCTGCGTTCGTACCGAAAGCATCCTGTTCGCTCCTTATTAACGGCAGATCTTCAATCGTTTCCGCGAATTTCTTTTCTTTTTGGTTTCTTTTCTTTCTTTGTATTCAGGTAAAATGAATTTCGGTACGAGCACTTAGACTACCGCCAGAAAAATATAACGTTAAGGGATACATGTTAATAGTTACATCACTGTCGGAAGACGCAACGTGCCGGAGGGTCTTCGGCGGCTTGTGTAAGCTTCCGCCGGGAACCTTTCGGTCTCGTTTCCGACGTACGGTTAGTTTAAGTTGTCGAACTATAATAGAAATTTTTTTTTTCTGTTTATTATGCTGCCACAGAAGATTCTCTGTTCGTTTCGTGAAACTGTAAATACATTTTATATTTCGATGAGCTTACAATGTTATGTAAGAGAGTGTAGTTTGTTTTATATTGCTTACGTTGCTCGATAATCTCGCGAATTATGCAGGTGTGCCGAATCGATCACGAATATAAAGAGTTTCTTTTTTCCTTCGTTCGTTCAATTAAATTCAACTTTCTTTCGTATCTCGTATTTCACGTGTTCCTTTCGTTCGTTTTATTTGATTTCGGAATTTTTCTCTTTGGAAAACTTGTAGTCAAGGGGGGCAACCGTGTTAATATACCAGAAGGACATGACAGGGGCAGGTGTGGGACTGAGGAGATTAAGCCATCTTTCGACTATACAACGACGTACAGTGACTACACCGAATTATTCTTTTTCGAGGCTACATGCAAACGGTTACTAATACCGCGAAGAGGAACTACTATTCTAAACTTTTGTTGGTGACATATGAATGCGTAACCCGAAGGAAAAGTCTTAGAACGCAAGTGCTTTCTAATGGTGTGCAAGCTGCTCGCTATGGCTGCGTCGTTGAAGTGTTAAAAACGTTTTTTTCTCTTTTTGTACTTCTATTAGCTCCATTTAGTGTGAAGATCGTGTGGCACTGTGCAAACAAATTTCGTTTACTTTCAAGACTAGGAATCTCTTCAGACGATTATAACTTATAACTGAAAAAAAACAATACTAATACGATATTATATTACGACTTTACTTGGGATTCCCTCTGGCTATGCTACTTCAATAGGAGGTTAAACTTCACCTTGGCAACCCAGAAACTTTTAACTCTCTACTATAGAATCCTGTACGTATGTCAAAAATCAAAGTTTTAAGGCGAGGAATTCACTGGTTCAAAAGTTATGCGTGTTTAGAATTGAGCAATTTTAATATGTTCAGCGCGGAGCTACGGGGTATGCCCCCCAGTGGAACTGACTAAGATCGTACAGCTCCGGCTTAGATAAAGACTTCACTGTACTGTTAAATGGCAATGACAATGTAATTGTGAATATTCACCGGAACATGTCATTTTTCTGTTCCGGAAAATATCTGAAACTTCTAGCCTTCATTGTGCACAAAAATGGCGAAGAACACGTTCAACGCAACAACGACACGGGAGTCCACTATTAGCGATCAGCAAAAGTGTCATATTAACATCAGCGGGTAAAACTACCTTTAATAGTATAGTTCAGATAAATATACGTACGGTAATAACACGCTATTCTTAGCATAGCTCAGGCGCGCACGTTCATATAGGATAAAGAACATTTAATCTAATATCAGTATGCATACATATACATACATACATATATATATATATATATATATATATATATATATATATATGTGTGTGTATGTATATGCATATGTTCGCTTGTATACGTGTACATGTATAAGGATCTAAGAAAGCGTTTCGAAAATTGCGTGGAAGTTTTCGCTTAAGCGAGGAAAGAACCACGAACTTCGGACGATCGTAGGTTAATATAGAAACAATAGAGGGTTACTATTAGCTAAACGGTCCGTCTAATTCTATCATTCTAACTACGGTCCTGGTAATCAATGCGCGATCAACAATGTTTTCCTTGGCGAGAAAGCTAATTCTTCGATAAATCCTACGTGTGCTTCACTACCACGAAACAAGCCAAGGGGCTTGGAAAAGTTGTGTGTTGTTTGGATGAACGAGGCTATTCAATCTTAATAAAGTGTAGGGCAATGGGCGAAACAGGTGGGCATTGTACAGGGGAGTTGCAAAGAGGCGATGGATTATTCTTCCTTTCAGAGCTTTGAAAATTCTCCAACGGGAAACCTCTTCTGTTGGCAAGTTTCTCCCTCGTGTGTGTTGTTATTAAGAACGGCAGGTTTGTTTTTATGTTTCCAGGACAGTTGCATTGTATGGGAGCTAGGAAGATCGACTGGTCAAGGTCACGTCCTCCACTTTATCGCTGTTCGAAACCAATTCTTTTGTGTTGTGGTAGATCAGTGCTGGGCACGGTTGGGGCCCCTCAAACGCCTGCTTCCCCCACCAATCTCTCATACGGAGGTGTTTCGTGTCTTCGTGGCCCCATAGTAAGGGCGTTTACCGGAAGGGGCCTCGATTGAGGCAAACGTGGGACATTATGGTGAGTTCTCGACTTCAGGACCGTGCCGCCCCGATCAAGCACCTCGTGAAGAACTCAATTCAATTTCGACTAACGTTCTTCTTCTGCGTTATATTAAGTACACGACCTTGATACAAATACAAGACTACATGGGGCGGTCGAATGAAATGATTCGAATCAAGCGGTTTCATTCGGGGACAACGCTGACCTAAGGAAGGACATGCCTGGACTGTTCTTGGATAACGACGATGTCGAATACGTGTCGATACAACCATCTTATGCAAAAATTCGAAGAGGATATAATCTCACGTTTGAAATGCTTAAGAGGGTGGAGTCGGTACGGAAAGTAAGGCATCGATTCCTCGTGCTTTCTTTACCGCAAATTGACCTTGAACTGTGAACATTTTTAGCTCCCAATATAGCGTGTGTGTGTGTGTGTGTGTGTGTGTTGATTCGCACCAAACAGGAAAGTGGAGTGCGTGTTGTTTTGGTGGGGCGTTTCATTCTCGCAAGGTAGCGACTCGAGTTTGATGAATACGTTCCTACCATTTTCGAAGTGATATATCATATTAATGAAGTTCTCCATTGTTTATTAGTTATGTTTCGGTAATAATAGGATATATTAAACGCTAAACGTTAGTCAGCGCGAGATCAATCGTCCCTTCTTCCATCGGTTTCTCTTAAGTGGGTTAAGAGGAGCAAGCTGAAGGAGTTCGAAGGGTAGAAAGAAAGGAAAAGAAAAAGACGATACAAATTGTATTTGCTCGTTCAGAAGGAGTAATCGCGGTGTTTACACATGACTACCGACTACGAGAAGCTTACTAGAGATAGGATGGATTTCACTAACATGCAAATTACTTGATCCAGTAAAAGTTTCTTCTTTCTTTTCTGTCTCTACCTGCTAGAATCGTGTACGTACTACGATGTACTGCTAATGTTAATAATCTAAGTTCAAAAAATACTATTAGTTCTCGTTAGCTTAGTTTCAAAGAACGTTTAATTATTGAGAAATCTTTAACATCGACAGCTATCAGTATCGGATAAACGCGTTCTAACGTCTCATTATCGTCTTTTTCTCGTTTATCTAAGAAAGATTCGTTTCGAAAACTTATTCATTGGTTTCATCTTCATGTTTCTTCGGTTTTAGCTTTTTCGTTTTCTTTTTTCTTTTTTTCTTTGAATGTTCACCTAGATAATTGTTCATTGCGTGTGTTCTTGTACTCGAAATCGAAGAGACACATGCACACGGGGTATTTCTCATTCGTTGGCGATCTGTCCGGGCCGTTGCGCATCGCGTCGTTAGATGCGGCCATTTTCTTTCTTCTGCGTCATACTGTTTCTTGTTCTCCAAGAAAATCAGCCACCTTATTCGCGTCTATAACAATAGTTTGAATAAAAAGGAACTCTCTTGAAGTGGGAGCAACTGCTCGAACTATATATGTATATATCTATGTATCTACACCTTTTTCTTTCTTTTCTCTCTTTCTATACACTTATAATATATGTGTTTTATTTGTGTACGCGTGCGAACGCGTGTTCGCACGTGAATGGCGTCGTCACTATATGTATGCACGTGTAACAAAAATTCCAGTTGCATTGTTACCGAACCGCGCTCGAGTTCTTCTTCTTCTCATCGCCTCTCCCTCCCCCCCTTTTTCTGTGCATCAATCTTTAGCCACCAACAAGGGAAACACCCCGCGCGGCACGCGTGAGCACTTCGCTCTGCAGAGGAAATCGGTTGCCTTCATCGTCAGCATTTCTTCACTTACTTTTTCATCTCATTTTCTTTCACGTTTTTTCTTTCGCCTCCTCCTTCTCCACAGTCTTCACAGTTTATTCTATTTCAGTTTCTCCCGTTCTACCATCGACCGACTACGTCGAATGGATTTCAAGTCGAACTTCTGCGTCTACTCTGACAGAGACTCGAGGACGCTTAATCCTCGTTCATGCGACGGAATCAGAATGTTGACCACTTGGATCCGTAGAAGGAATGAAAAGGTGTCAAGCAGCCAAAATTCGTGAACGCGATTCTAACGTATGTTTGTAACCAAGGAGGACTTGTCCGTTTTTTTTTCTTTTTTTTTTCTCTTTTTAGTTAATTATCATCGTACCGCTTACCAGTTACTGTAGAATAAAAGTCAAAAATATATTATATGTATATCCATATATATATATTCGTTCTGTTGTACCTACTAATATGTGTATATAACATATTATGTATAATATAACAATATATATGTATACAACGATTACATCATACACATATATATTATATATACATTGCGTGTGTGTGTGTGTGGGCGTGTGTGCGTGCACGTGTGTGTGTATGTATCTAGTGTACTTCAGAAGCATATACGTCCGGGCTCTTTCTCTCTTTTTTTTTTGTTTGTTAAACCTGACTATGATCTGACTGCGGATGCTTATGCAAGCCATAGTACATAGAATTACATAAAGCAACAAAATGCAAACAGAATGTTGAGGAAAGTCGAATAACGTTAGCATGATTAGGCTAATGAAATGAAACTGTTGTACGAGTATACAGTGTTTGCTCGATATATGTCCAAAACATCCCAGCCAGGGACATATACCGGTCAGGAGATATTATTTTTTGATCCACGCCGAAGTTCATGGCCCCTCACGGGGTATACCCCGCGGCAGTGGGGATAGTCCTGGGACTTTTATCGGCTAGGTATGGGACATATATGGAGCAAAACATTGTAATCATGTTTGTAAATTAGCCAATGAAATTCTGAATTCGCGTAAACATCCGCAGCATACACACGCTGTTCTAGAACTAAGGTTCTACAATTCTGACGCTTCTTGAAGAAAATCATTGTTGGTCTTGCAACACATGCTTTCGTTCTGTTTATCGGACAAGCTTGTCCCTGGTGTGGACGGTCTGTTAATGTATCTATTTCGGTACAGTTTCTATTCGTTTGTTCTCTGTAATGTTCTTCTCTACTTTTGCTTTCGATCGGCCGACTATCAGCTCTCAGATACGAGTCAACGATAACCGTTCTCGCGTTCTACCGCGAATCACATGGACGGGTTATCTGAACGATTCCGATCGAAGTTTCTCGTGACGACAATTTCGGATGAGCTCTGGTTCAGTCGATAGTATACAACCCGAATTAAAATATACCAAAATATCTAGCTGAACCGATGCTCTGCAGAACGAGTGCGTGCTCGTTGAAATTTTTCGTTCGACCTCCTACTCGGTCCACTGTCGTTGTCCACATTTTTGTCTCAGTTTTGTAATAGTGTTCACCGGGACTGGCTGTTCACTCGAACCTTTTTCTTCTATTGTTCCATTCTCTCGGTAGAGTCAAAAATGCATTGCACACAAAAAGCTAGATAGGTACACGCGAATATATATGTATATATATTTTACGGCCAAAGAAATGGTAGTTCGTATGAGAAACGGGGACGCGGAGACACTTCAGAATATTTGTTCTTCTAATATTTTTGCTCGAGACTCTCCCGTGGTCTTGCGTCAGTGGTTCTCGATTATATGGACAAATTTGACGTAGTGATCATTTCTTTATAAAAAGACTTTTTACAAAAGATTGTAACTTGAATGTAATGATTGGAGCCTGTGCAATTTGAAATTCTATCGATGTGGGTAAATAGTAGATATTCATTTTTCGAAATGTAGGGAACGGTTGAAAAGTTGAATCAATGAAAATTTTCTTAGAATTTTGTCGTTGAATAAATTTGATTTCAAGATCGAATGGAAATGCGGAATGTTTGAAGATTCTATTCTGAAGTATTTATAATTAACTGGTCGATAATCATGAGATATCATAAGAAGACACTAGAATATTCGAGGCACGTGATAATATTATACATATGTCGATTACCGAATGACGCAAGAACCGGTGGTCAGACCTGATTTCCGATTTTCATACGGAATCCCCGTTTCTCGTGCTTATCGGTACCATTCGATGACCTGGCAAAGCAGCACTCTTTGTCTCTTCGAAGCGACAGCATATACAAATTGTCCTATGAACCCGCCGTCGCCGAACAATTGTTCGATTCTTCATCTAGGCACAGGACAAATATCGATTCTTTAGTACAGCGACATGGCGTTCAAGCGAGTGAACTCTTTGCTTGTTTTACAAATAATTGATTTGACTTTTTGACCGCCTTGTAATGGCTTGCTTCAGCAGCTAAAACCCTTGACTCAAGTTGGGAAGCTCAAACTCCAGTGAATTCATCGTATCGTTTTCGTCGAGTGTTACCTTTCGTTTCGTTTCGTTTCGTTTCGTTTCGTCTTTTCTTATCAGTTTAATTCATATTTTCTTAGTCCTATCTACATATATTATATCCTACACATATATACACATCTCTGACGTTTCCCATTCAGAGAACGGATTTGGTGTCTCCGCTCGCGATAGCGGAGTAACACTCGTTCCGGGTTTTCCTATCGTCGATTTTTCCCTCATCTTTCGTACTGGCATAGCTATGAATTATTTAGTTGTAATACTTGATGTATTATTTGCGAGAACGTTTGGTATTGAAGGGAAAGACGGGTTTACTGCTACTCGATCTCGTTCGTTCAACATTCTACGCATGATCCGTTTTCGCTTCGGACAGAAATCAGAATTGCTTTCGAATGTCGCGTGTTCACCTAATAATAATAAAAAAAGAGTAGCTCTCGTCGGACACGAGTCTACGAAACCTGCGAGTCATGATTATAATCTCAACGATAAAAACAGTCATTTAATTCAGAGTAAAACGTTAAAAGAGGTATTCTCGGGAACTGTAGTCATTGGTGAAGTTTTACTTTCAGGGACAAGTATTAATCAACACGTTCACGCGAATACGTAACACAAGTCGTCTCGCGGCGAGAAAACGTTCTCGTTCATACGATCATTTTAATTTTCTGGTTGTCTCGAAACAACGGAAAACATTGCTTGACGATTGGCAGCGATTGGGACGAATTCGAATATATCACACTCACGATCACCTCGGTTTAAAGTTTAAAAAAAAAAAACAGATTCGAACAACGCCATTGCAATCCGAGATTTCGCACAGAAAGAAAACATCATCCGAAAGATATTCGAGCACGATAAAAATTGCAATTAAAAACGTTCTCATCGTTCTTCTCGGCGCTACTTAAATGGACATTCGTTAATTATTGTACTTATAGTTTTATATAGATATATCGTACCGACGAATCTCGTCTCTTCTTTACATAATCCTATTTATGAACATAGTGGCAGAGACGGGCAAAATTTCAGATAAGGATCTCGAATAATCATAAACGATAAAATGTTGCTCTTGTTTTTTCTCAATCATTCGAATAATCAGCATAAAGATCGTGTAAAAGGTATTTTCGATGATGTAAACGATTAGCCGGTATAATATTGTTTCCCTTCGTTGTACATTATTCGAAGAAAATTTGTCCCATCTCCGCATCCTAGATGCAGTCACGAGGAACTCGTCCGTATTTTCTTGCTCTGTCTACTTTTTTCGCTTCTTTGCCATTTTCTTGTTGTTCGTTAGTATTCTACCAAACGGTTTGTTCTTACGCGAAACGATAGTAATAAAAGAACGCCTCCATAAATATCGCTATTCGTGTATTTGTACTGTCTGTGCCTCGCAAGAAGTCTTGCAGGACGGCACAAGGGCAAAGAGGACACTCCGCTCCGCCTATCGCCTCCGTTGACGCTCCAGTAGGCCAATGCTTAGGCTTTGACGTCACACGTTGCATAGTATGTGTCACCGCTTTAGCCAATAGAGCAGCTAGAGGCGTGCCTCTTCCACTCTGACCAATCAGCCCCGCATTCCTTCTACGAGACTTCTTGTGTGGCACGCACAGTACGTACCACGCGTTATTTCCTTTCACTGTCTAATATTGTTCGCGTGAACGACATTTTACATGCTCTCTAACAAGTTATCTACGATGTATGAGAACACGAACGAATTTCTTATCGAACGTGTCCACCTCTAACTGTGATGTATCAGCGATCCGCCAGTGACATTTGAGGAGGCAGCCTTTTGTCTTCAAAAATATATTCGTCGAAGAGAAAGAAATAGCTACATGTTCGTGACTAGATTCTCGAATGTCGAAACAGTGAAATTTCACGGCGAAGAAAGCGCGGTAAAATATATATTTTTATATTTATATATCTCACTGGTAAAAAACGTTCTCCGTATCACGTTTGCGGAACCACGAGTAATTTTGGGATTCTACGATGATCTAAAATTCTTCAAAACATCCCTCATTATCTCGTCATACAGTCTAAGCTATGTACACGAATAATTTACAGCATTGAATTTTCATGATCTTTCCCCTCTAATACCAAAAAATTAAAATTAAAAGAACAAAAACTGAATGATAATTACAACAAATTAACATACGGAAATTGCTAAACTTTTCGTGTTTTATTTTGTATGCGTCGTCTCGATATAAGTATGTTCTTTGATTCTTAAATGCTGTACAGGAACATTTACTTGTGTAATCGTTTAATCACTCGTTTAATATTTCTTTTTGCCATTTTGTCTTTATTCAATTATCTCGCGTCGATAAACCTATAGTTAGTTTGTCGTTAAATGTACTTCGTTTATATCTACATATATAGTTTTTTTTTTTTCAAACAATCGAAGGGTTTTTTTCATATCGTTGGGTTGTAATCGATGAAAATAATTATCGTTGAATTTTGAAAGTGTTTCTGCGTGTGTATCGCGCGTGTGCCCGTTAATTAATCGATCGTTCATTGATAATTAATTAAACGAAATTCTGGTCGTTTGTGGTCGTCTGTACAAGTAGTAGAAGAGCGCGCAAAGGACCCGGCCTATCGCACGACGAGTTCAACAACACGGTTCTTATTTGCAATCTTCAACGAATGAAAAGACTCGCTCCTACAAGACTTGGTCGGGGAAGTGATTGAAAGCTTTTCCTGGACGGTCGTATTCTCTCGTTATTTTTATTTATTTATTTTTTTCTTCTATATTTATTCGGGATCAACGGGAGACTGTTCAGAATCGAAATGATGTCGCAGCATATCGATAATAGTATAAAAAAAAAAGATTTGTATCAGGCATACACATTCCACCAAACGAAATACTTTTATCTACCATGTGCTATAGTGTGATTCCAACTTCTATAGTAGATCCACGAGATGATCAACGTTGATTGAAGACAATATTCAGTTCTACGGTTTACGATTTAATACCTTGAGAATTGTTGATGTTTTTTTTTTTAGAAACAGTTTCTTAATATTTAAAGGAGTTTCAAACAAATTATGAGAACTTGAGATTCAGAAATACGACGTGAAATGCAAGCAGTTGTACCACGCACTCGAGAATCTTCTCAAATATTCGTAACGCCCAGATCTGCTTTCGTTCCACTTTACGTTGCCAATGAAACTGTTTACGTATCCGAAACAATACGTATGTATATATCACGTTAAAATTGCGTTTATGCGTCGATTGCATCAATTACTTTCATTTCTCAAATACGCTAAAGAAAAACAATGAAGTACTTGGAACTGTAGAGTACGAAACAAAAATGTCAAAGGTCGAGAGACGATGTAAAAATGAAAGAACGACGAAAGGCACAATCGATGATGGGTCCTTCGCGCGACAAATCGGGGAAAAATACTGCAACGTTCTCAAGAACGCTGCACGGTTGATAAACTAAGCAATCGGGTCTTGGTTGAATTCGTTTACGTGAGTAGTACCCAATACAAAATGATTTTCATACGAATATGCTTCCGTGTCACTTGTTAATCGTTTTCTGAATAATTTTTTTTAGCTAACTCCCCCCCCCCCCCCCTCCCCCACGTTACCAATCTTTTCTTCCTGTGCTTATCATATTCATTCGTAATTTATTTCTGTCGTATAATAACCTCGCATCTTCTCCAAAAATTCTATTATTTTAATTAAATATAATTTCTTATGTAAGTATACATACATATGTATGTATATGTTTATGAGTACACATATATATGTACATATGTATATATATACATATGTATATATATATTTGTATATTTGTCATATACATTCGTCGTGTTAGTAATTAAATAGCGTTTACTTGCCTAAAGTGTGTAGATTTTCGGCGTTTTCTTTCCGCGAATGGAAAAAACAAAAAATAAATCGTTCAAAATGAAAGAGCCGCCGGAAACCTTGATGTAAGGCTTTGTTCCTCCCACGGAAGAACATATTTGTTTATTCATTTATTTAATCATTTGTTTATTTAATAATATATTTATACTTATATTTATATGTATGTATCGTTTCGTCCTCTGATCACCGGTCGTTACCTCTTTTTCTGTTCTATTATTTCTCGTCATTTTGTTTTTTTTTCGACTGCGATCGAATACCAATCGGTTGTATCGATCGATCAGCGTCCTCCTGTAACGTATGTATATACGTACGTTCGTAGATCAACCCGAACGTATATGCATGCGTAACAATATATTGATATAGAAACAAAATATAAGTGGAATTTGTTTAATATATACGTGTATAAAAACTCCATTAGACGTTAAGTTATCTTTATCACCCGGACCTCCTTAGTCTCGTCTAGGTTAGAAACTTCCTCGATTATTTCATCATTCCAACATCTGTATGAAAATAACGATTCTGTAATCCTCGACATCTGAACCCTCGTAATTGTAGGAAACGAAGAACATGTTTCAGCAGAGTATGCTTGTTTGGCCAAAGTATAGTTACGCGAATGTTCTATTCACGTATTCTCTACTTTTATTAGGTTTCAATATTTGTTTATAAGTTGCAATGTTATATAGAATGAAATGATGCATATTAGTTGCGCAACGAAAATGCATAATTTCTTCTATAATAAAATGCCAGTCAATCGTATTATTTTGAAAAGTTTATAAATTAAGCAATTTCTGGTCCAGATAGAAATTTATAATTCGATAGTGTTTAATCTCGTAAAGTTCCTTCATTTCAGATCCCCATAGATACAATAATTACACGAAAGTAGAGGCAACGTATTAAATTGTATCTCGCATATTTTTTATCCCCTCCTTAAATTTTGACGGTTTACCTCTGAATAGGCTTTCCCCTAAAAGAATCGAATCAATTTATATTTATTATTGTGTGCAAATTATTCAATTCCTGAATAAACGTTTATAGTTCTTAAATCCCCAACTGTGTTGTTGCCTTTGAAAGATGTACTACAACTATAAATATTATATAATCTCTAAAGAATAGAAAAGAACTGAAAGAAAAAAGTTTCAATATTCGGCCCGAATCTATTATTAGTGAAGATATCAAATTCGATTACAATTCAATATTATAAAATATTGGTATCGATACAATACAAAAAAAGTAAAGGAATATTTAAAAACTATATATTTCTATAAAATATTATAACATTATCGAAACAGTTTATCAAAAAGAAAACATTTACCAAACCGAATCTTGTTTTCTAATAACAACTTCTGCTAATCTGTATAGTTTTTATCTATAACTGGCTCTCCCTTTCTTTCTGTTCGGATCATGGAAGAACAGAAACAATATCATCTCTCCGATGGAAGCGATAATAGAAATCAGTCGGTGGAACAAAGTTTACGGTGTAAAGTTAAATAAAGATCTTGACGAAACACACATGGAGATTAATATGTATGTACTAATACAAATCGGGACAACTTAACCCTATGATTAATCAAGTATTTTCTTCCGAAGTAATATTATGTTCAACTCAGTATGTTCTAAGAGTTTAAAAATCCAGAAGTATGTACATAGTTAGGGATTATACTTAATTATTTCATCGTAGCTGCAACCCACTAATTTCTGATCGTTAGAGTACACGGTTATAGCCTATCAACCAGAACTCAGGGTGTAGCTGGGCGTCATTTGTGCAATAGTATTCAGAACAGATAAATATTACGCTCAGAAGTATACAGTTACAGAGTTAGCGTTACAGAGCCCGTCTGCAGAAGTGTTGTAACGCAGTTTAAAGAGCGTTGTCGGTTATGTAATTTCCTCGTATTCAATAAAAGAGGGAAGAGAGCAATCGTACTAAATACAGAAACTCGACTATTTCATCGGATTTGATGATTTCCAATTTTGCTTCCTATCTCCTTCTCTCAGTACTTAACGTGAACCGAAGAAAATAAGAAGGCAGGTTCAAGGAAGACCTCGTCTAATGATGCTCGATCGTTATCAAGCATCACCTGGGTGACTGTTCTAAGTTAATTTTCACTATCCGCCTTGCTAAAGACAAGCGACTAGTCAGTGAAAATTATACAACCTAGCCTAGAAAACTAAACGAAACATAGTGTGAGTATTAACACGCAATACTATCGATAGTGTCGTTTATCTAACAAGCCGCAAGACGTTTAGAGACAATCAACCTTTTCTCGTCAACATAACGTGGCTCGGTTGGTCTGTGATCCACAGAGAATTTTTAGACGAACAGCCCTTCAACGATGTAGAAATCTTTTCTTGTCAGGGCCGCCTCGTGACCACGAGATCTGGAAGTCGGAGGAATCGACATCGGTTAGTCGATTGTCCTAGGAATCTCGTTGGAATCGTTTAGTTCCGATTGAAAGAAAGAAAGGAAAATAGAATCTGTATTGGTTCTGTTCTCTTCCCTTTTTCTTATATCACATTCCGTTTCTGGGCATGCTCATCTTTCCCTACCCATTCAATGGTCACGTATGGTCGTCGATGGAGATTCGCAGAGCAAAATGAAATAATAATCGAGTTCGGTTCTTCCGATGTGGACGACGATGTGAACGACGAGGACGAAACAGTTGGAACTTGCGACGCCGCTGCTCTATCCTTTTCCTCGATCTTCTTTGGCGACCAGGTCGATCCGACGAATCGCGTATTCGAGAAGCTCGTGCTCCGTTCTTTTGTGATACTTTCTATCGTCTTCCCCCCACTCATCCCCAGACTCCCCCTTATCCCTTTATTTTTTCATATTTCTCTCTCTTTCTCTCTCGATTTCGCTCTCCGTTTCTGCTCTTTGTTTGTACCTCTCGTTCGTATTCCTTCTTCACACTTTCTCGCTAGTGCTTCTCCACTCCAGTTTCTCTGTCTGTCTGATCGCCTCGTCGTATTATCCGCTAAACGAGAAGGAGTAACTAGGGCGTCCCAGGTGATGTAATCGCCATCAGGGGCGCTGGCGGTAAGGCGACCGGTATGTGATAATATTTACACTGGGGTCGCATGCACGCGCCCTTCACTGCGTCCCTGCACACAGTTACGCGATTCTCGATCACCTCCACGTTTCCTGTAACATCCAGAAAAGAGATTGTTTAGAAACTATCAGCGCGGACGATGGCCGAACAACGATGCCACTTACAATTCAGTTTCTTGTCTATCTAGGGTTACGGGGATTAGGTCTACATACAAAAAATCTCATTAGTTTGTAAAGAAAAACATTGCGAACATTACAAAGTTTGCTCGAACCAGCATTTCGCTAACTGGGGCGTATCAGAAATCTGAATAAGTGAAAATTAGAAGAAAGTGTTTAGTGATTTTAGCATTCGATTTGTTGTTCGTCTGTAGAAGATCGGACAAGCCTGATCTACTAGTTGAAAACGAATGAAACTTACCGTCACTGAGATGGATAAACTTGCAGGCGGGACGGTTGCACACTTGTCGATTAAAATCTTGGCACACCGGGAGGGTGTCCAGTAACTGAAAGAAAATGTGCCAGGTACTTTTATAACAGGTACTTGCTAAGTGTTCGCGAACAGTAGTTACAACAAAAAGGGGACAACTCTCACAGTATCTCACCTCAAGCACACGGAACACAGAACCACCAGCATCCATTCATTCTCTCACACCACTTTCAAAAGGAGACAAATGAATTTTGCCTCTCGAACATCATCGAGCACATTCAGACAGTTCAGTGTTAGAGCATATGCACGGTACATTACATGCTCTAAAAAATCGGATCGTAATACGAATATTTATTAATTACTACTGGTGCACGAATAATCGACAGTGTATTCCACTGGAAAGAAAATTTCGGTAAATATCTTATCTGTGCGAGGAGAATCGATTTTGACGGGTCGATTGTTCGTGCAATTCGAATTAAGAGGAAAATTTGCAGTAGAACTTTTTCATTTTCAAACAGGGCAATTGCCTAGCTTCATTATTCGTACTATTACTCGTCGATTGTATGATTGTTTGGTTCGGTCCAATCGACGCAAGCTGTTAAGCTCGTTTTCACTGATTTTTTTTCTTACGATACGACACCACGGTTGTCAGACTCAAAAGAATTGACTTTACAGAATGGGCGAGAGCAAAGGATTCTGTTTCATTTCTTGACGATTCACGCGTGACTTATGTCTTCCAAATCACTATTTCTTTTTTTTTTTGTTTTGGTTTCTTTCTTTTAATATAAGTTACGTATCATTCCCGACACTCTGTGTGCAAGGAGCGTGCCTGTAAACAAGGATCTGATTCGCAAATTTTGTTGAAGCAACTAAGATATTCAGCATAGTGATTGTCTTATTAGTGTCAATTTCTAGAAAGAAGATGAAACATACGGCAACATCGTTAACAATTGAAATACAGTTGGATTTGGCATAATTTGCGAATCACGTGACGGACAAAAGCCCTCTTCTCAGCGGGCCATTCAGCACAATGACTAGACTGAAATTTTAGTGTTAACAAAAATCGTGGGAAGCAACGTGTCGCGGCTCGTTCGAAACGTTCCGCTGTTGGCTGAAAAATACGGTTTTGCTAAACAGTGACTTAAAATGTAAGACTTGACCAGTAAGAATGAGAAACAATAATCGTATCACTCGTGTGCATGTATAAATATAATATGGCCGCGAATAGAACGTCGCATGCCGATCAATCTTTCATTTCACTCGGAAAAAATGGGAAACGAGTACTCGATTTCTCATAAAAAATATTGATTTGCATGACGAATACTTTGGACGTCGATAAGCAGCAAATTAAAGAAGAAGAAAAAAACGTACAGAAATTATACTAGGTACGTATTCGTGTGTAGGTATGTATTCACAGGGCAGGACTCGAGGCACGAAACTTTAGTATAGACGAATTCAAAGAAGAGAAAAATGTGTAGGACAAATACGTTGAATACGGAGGCATGAGATTATGCTACGTGTACGGATAAATCGAAAGTATGGAATCAAATTTGTTCGAATAATGTTAATGTAAAATTGTTGAAAGTTCGTCCGATACACGAGCTAAAAAATCAAAATTCATTAGCAAGTCAGACCGTACGTTACCGACTCTACTTCTTCGAAACGCTAGTATGAAAAAAAAACTTTGGAAATCAATAGTCTTGGAGAAAAGCTTTGTGTGGACAAATTTTTAGACCGCACGACTTGTACAATCCAGATAGATATATACGAAGTTCCTTTTTGTAAAACTGTGGAAACCCGATCTCTCAAACCAATTGTAATTTAAGTTTGTACAATTCAAATTACAACAATAGAATCTTAGGTGACGGATACAGAATCTAGAATCACATTTATCAAGCGAGCGCCGCTACACTATCGTGAAACGTTTCTACGTGATATTTTGCTAATAACACTTCGTTTCATTGACTCTAATTTTATGCTACATTTTTCTATGTCCGTGCTCAGCTGATGTTACTCCGAGCGAGTTGCAAAAAGTGGAGAGATGACGAAGCAACATACTAACTCGGTTGGTACTAACATTCGAAGCTAGAAAAGTTACTGTAACTAGAATATTGTTTGAATCGTGTGTTCTACACATTTATCTTGAATTTTGAATCCAATGAACGTTACTAAAATATTCTATTTTTCATGGCTCACCCAGTATACAATGTAGCAAAATGTCTGCAAAACTTGCGTACAATACTCCAGGCCAGCTACGCTATCGTCCCGTTCCTCAGATTAGCCCCGAGCGAAAGATGTATGCATATTATATGTACACACACACACACAGAGACACACGCGCAGCCAGCCAGAAACACACACGTACACTCGTATTTAGGAAGATCGAATTTGAGCGTTCCGAGAATATAATAGACAAATGCAGCAAATAGATGAAACATTGAAATCGTCAAAGAAAGACAGAGACAGAGACAGAAAAGTGTGAGAAGGAGAGAGATAACGAAAGAAAGAGAAAGAATGAGTGAGCGAAAGAGAAAGAGAAAAATTCTGTCTCGACGGTTAGCGGAAGAAAAAAACGTTAGATTGAAAAAGCGTTAACAACCTACGAAAAGAGAACCGTTAAACTAGAAAATAACAAAAATTCAATTACTCTTACAGTGTGTACGTACGATGAAACGATTTGCGAAACCGTATCGCGCAAAAGTATAATACCATAGGCTCACCATAGAAGCGTGCAAAATATATGGATGTATTAAAAACAAATAAAGAAAGAGACAGGTATACGTCTCTGTAATTAAATCATCTTCTTTCTTTGTCAAGCAGTCACCGGTTCTACCATGTGTTATGGCGACAATGTATTAGAAACACAGCAACAGATCAATAACTTAATAATACGAACAACCGTGGTAACGAGAAAAAGAGGGAAAGAAAAAATGACCAATGATATTTACAATATTTATATATTATATATTATATATGTATATAAAACATAATATATGAATATTAATGCAAATATCATGTATAATATTATACATATGTATATACATATATATATACATGTATATACATATATATGTATATACATATTAAGAATAAGAATAATGATCATAATAATAACAAATAATTCTTGCAACTGCTTAAAGAGATAATTTGCTACAAACACAGAGTCTGGTCATGCAAATAATGGCCCGGGAGAAGGGGGTGGTTTTCTGCTTGGGTGGTGATCATACGCGTTTAAATTATCCAAGATGGCGTTGGCATATCAAATCACTCAATAAGTAATTTTGTCTTCGCAAGCAACTAGAAAAAATTAAACAATCGTATATATTAATCAATGACATATCCATTAATGTTTCATGGAGATATCGTCTAAACCGTTATTACAATACAATATTGTTCGGTACGGTATTTGTAAGTATTTGTCAGAATATTTTAATGTAACTGCAACAAATAACGGATCAGTATGTGTAAAGTCTATAGTAAACTAGAAAAATTGATCTGCAATCTATATTACTCTAGAAATTTATATGCTAAGAAAGGTGTTAACGACAGAGTTACTCGAGTGTTTTCGAATTCGCCTCGGTTAGCTTAAAATATATCGGATAATTGGAAAAATTCGCGATTTAATTAGTACAACTGTGTAGTATAATAAATTCCACGTCTCTTACAAAAGCGAATCGTATTTGCACAGTCAGATTGATTACTATTTCAGAAGAGAATTCAACGATTGTTTACGCGAGTTTGGTGTATCCTGAAACAAATCTACTTTGTCATATAATCAAATGAAAATGACTGACGTAAAGTATTGGTGGGCAATATTCCGGTTTACCGATTTCTGTCTACAGTGAACTCTCGATATATGTCGTCGAGGCCTGAAGTCGAGATTCGCCGAGATCAAAGAATAGTGTCTCCTGGAGGAGAAATGACATCAGGACCTGTGTTGCTGACATATATCGAGAATTCACTGTAGTTCCTTTTGAACTTGTCGAAGCTGGAATAAAGTGTATGTACTTGTCACTGAAATCCGTAATGCATATACATGTAATACATACATATAAAGACGACATTACTTATAGAATGATTTAACTAGCAGCGGCGAAAATATTAAAAATAAAATTAAAGAAATTCCCTCGTTTGACGTGATGAACGATCGTGAATCATAACTATTTGTTCGATTATTATCGAAGGTGTCGGAGCTCTCCTCTCTTCATCACCCAAGCATTCGTGTGCTGCCAAAAGCCGACTTGAGAGAACCGCGGGGTTTTGGTTCGCGTGCGTGAATTACAAGACTTGAAACACACACATCCACTCATTACTAAAGCTACGGAAAATAGATAAAGATATAGATCCATGGGGGTATTGTTGGGGGGTGGGGGTTGGGGGGTTGATCCACGCCTGCGAACCGAAACTGCCGTAGGTGGCTGAACAAAGTCAGCGATTATTGGCATTCGTATAATGTGGATATGGGATGTCGTAAGCTGTCAAATTAATAATATTCTACTGCAAATAAGTTCAACACTATAGCAACTGCGACTCCGCAACCATAACAAAAGAGCTGATTATGCTCACAAAGGACAGAAATAAGTTAAACCGTTTATCCGACCTGAACAGAGAGATTGTGGAACGCAATAAAATGATTCAGGATGGAGGAAAGCTTTGTCAATTGTATCGTAGGCGGTTCGTTAATGAAACAACGCGAAATCGTTACTAATTTGCACCCTTTCTTGTCAATTTTCTTCAGCTTGTTTCCCGGCTACAGGCATCGTAAGCTCTCTATGTAAGCGATAGAATTTTCGTGTTCGTTTTCGTGGTAGCGATAAATTAATAATGACCTGGGTCGAGACCAGACAGAACGGGATAAAAGGTGATGGTATGTTTGGAAGTCCAATCTCGGAAGGACAATATTAAATCTGTCAAAAAATTTTGAACTCAAACCGGTATACAGGGCGTCCCAAAAATGTTTTACTTCCTTGAAAGAAGAGGTCATTTGAAGTAACTTTTTCCTTTGCGAAAATGTTCTCCGCGGGTTTGCTAAAGAGTTATTGAAGGAAAACATTGACCAATCACAGCTCTGGTTGGTCCATGTTTTTCGCTAATAATTCCTACACAAAGCCGCGGAGAACAATGTACGTTTAAGCAAAACAATGTCCTGGGTCCTAGGTAACGGTATCGTTTATCAACTATTATTGTCAGATTCTTCTATTTTAAGAATAATTTTTACATTATTTTTCTCTCTAAATAGCCACAATATTGTTTTGGCCGAAATCACGCCATTGTCATTGTCATTATCCGTCCAACAAATAAATGATAATCATAGATAATCGACTTGGAGGGATCGCGAATCGAACGGAAGCATTGTGACGCAACGATTCTATTATAGGAACATTAATATCAATATACATGCAATACATATCGGACATTATTTAACAAACAGTCTATACCGTGAGGAAATTCTAGTGCGATAAAAAAAGATGCACAAAAAAGGTAGGATACAGAGATAAATTAATTTCGATATTGAAGCATTTAAGAACAAAGTAAACAAAATATACATACAGGGTGTCTCATCGAAGTTTATTACTTGAAACAGTTCCTCTAATTTTATTGCTTCAAAAACGAATTTATTCGGGATGTTAGTCCCAAAAATGTCCCAAAAATGTTATACTGCCTTGACAAGGTCATTTAAAAAAACTTTTTCCTTTACAAAAATCTTCTCTATGGCTTTGTTAAGGAGTTATTACTCCCTAATAATAACTCCTGAACGAAGCCGCGGAGAACATTTTTGCAAAAGAAAAAATTGCTTGAAATAACCTCGGGAATCGCCCTTTTCAAGGAAGTACAACATTTTTGGGCCACCCTGTAGAATAAATGTACCGAAAAGAAGACTAATATCGTATCATTATAATGTTGTAATAAATTGGTATAATAGAGCAAAGCGAACTTAAAAATAAGTTTTCATAAAAAAAAAATATTTTCCAAACAATAAAAACCTGAAAGATGTTTCAAGAAATTAGGATATGTAAAACTTCCTCTATCCTTGCTTTGTCAGGTGTATCAGACGTATCTCGGTAATAAAAGGATCCACAATAAACGCGCAATGTTAATGTAAGAAGCGTATATATCAAGACAATGGCATGATAGATATAATAGTAAATATGTAAATAACAATAAGGATAGTAGTAATAATAATAATAAAAACAATAATAACAACAATAATAATGATAATAGTAATATACGTAGTATGTTTTAACTAAGTGAATAAAAACCGATTATTTAAAAACCATTGAGGTTACAAGAAAGTTTTTAAATGGAAATTAAATAATGTAAAACTTTAAAGTTCTAGCTGATTGGGTGAACTTTGATCAAATTTCGTTTTCATTAAGCCTATCTGAAAGTGTATGCATGTGTGAAAGAAATATAACAATCTATAAAATATACACTTGATTTTTAATGGTATTCAAGATGCTGTACGTACAAATTTCTAAAAAAGAGAAACCAATACTGTCGAAAGGAAAAAGAGGTTGATGACAATGTGGATGGGGATCTTAAGAGTCACGAATTAATTGCCACGTCTAGATAGGTAGAAAAATATTTGTTCTTTGTAACACAAATTTGTAGTACGTGCAACTCTTCGAAACCTATTTATTACAAAGATATGTGTATATTTCATTGGCTGCTGAATTCGTTCTAAAGCACGCTCTCCAACAATTTAAAAAATATACAGAGTGTCCCAAAAAAGTTATTTCAAATGACCATAGGAATCACCCTTTTAAAAGAAATACAACATTTTCGGGACACCCTGTATATACATATTTTCGACTGTACCAAACAGGTTTGCTCTTCGTATCATCCAATTTCCATTGAAAAACTTTTTTCTTATATTCAGTAGTTTTTAAACAATCGAGTTTTATACATTTAGCTGAGATATACTGTATATGTATGTATTTACTATCTACGTATACATAGTAGCCCAAATAAAGTATTACAAGCTGTTTTCACCAAAAGAAATAGCAATTATCAACTTCATCTTTTTAGTCGAATAAGGAGGTAGATGGTTTCTTTAATTTGATTTTATCTACGAGATCAATGAAGACGTCCATGAAGCTACAGTTTTGGCTGACATAATGTATTTTGATTTGGATAAACGTATTCATAAGCTGGTCCTCCATAGATTTATCTAATGGTTACCAAAGAGATAGATCGTAAGTGCCCTTCGCTACGCAGATCAAAAAGATAGTTCAACAAAATGTTATTTCATTCGATAAGATGTAGATGTATATCAATAGGTAAGAGATATTAAATTTTTTTCATTAAAATCGATTAATATATATGTTACATGTCATTTTTTAATTGGGTCCCTTAACCTATTTCACAGCAGGACAAAGATGAAGTCGATATCTGCTGAGGCCTGAGAGAAAGCAGCTTGTAACACTTTGTTCTGTTCATGTATGCATACGTATACGTATATATATATATACAGATACATATACGTGTACATATACATCTACATATACATATACACATACATATACATATGTAGCAAACTGCTCAACAGCAAGGTCTTGCTAATTACTGAAGAAGAAGCGTGCATCTCTTTCTTCGTGAATAGGTCTGTCTGTAAGGGGAAGGAGAGAGGGTGACGACAACGCTTTCGAAGTAGCATAATAATAATTATTGATGTAATAATAGTAGACAAACACCAGATAAGGCAGTGGTTATTCGCAGTTATAGTTGCGGTGAGCAGTCGTGAGGGAGATGCCCCCAAAAGCTACGTGTTAGCCAAAGTTACCGAGGGATCGGAACAGTGCTTCATCACCCATTTATTCGTCATAATTGATGATTGTTAAGAACTCAGTTAATGTGTGTACATGCCTTATCGACAGTTAGGTCGTGGCTCCACGCTAAAAATTGAGATTGTAGGATGATCAAACGCGTTCCTCACCCCTGTTAACCTTGAAGGTTAGCAGCATTAAAAGGTCCGAGCTTGCATTAAAGCGCCGTAACGATTTTCTGAAATTGCGAAATTTCGAAATCGAATGAAACCGTTCCACATTTGAATGAACGAAAAAGAAAATTACAAAATTACGCCCTAGCATACGATGTGGCAAATCAATTTCTTACCCATTTTACGAATGTCAGGGCGCTTCTAATGCAGATTCGAGACCCAGATAAAAAACTGGTTACAATAATGAGTCTACCTGTCCGCAGCTGTCTGTGTAGACGACACAGTGAGCGTTTTGGGGGACCACTTGGGCCCCGACAGTGGCTAAGGCTGCTAAGGCGATCCACATGCAGCAAACGAGGCAGTGTTCGGTACGGTTTTTTTTTTTTTAAGTATTGGTAGCAGTTTTATACATATATTTTTTCAATTCGTATTTTTGTTTTTTTTTTTGTTTTTTAATGATATCGTCATTTATCACCAGTCGATCGAATTCGATGGAGCGGGCACCAAAAATCAAAATAAAACACGTCGGAACGTGTTCTCGGGGCACCCAGGTACATGTACGAGAGAACAAAAAGAGTTCGAGTATGTTCGTTGTTATTCGTATTGTTTTTTTCAATATTTTAGGATGATTTTGTTTTGTTTTTTTTTTTTCGTTGTCGCATCGTTGGTCGAAGAAATTTCCATGGAAGCACGTTTAAGAATGTAATTTTTTTTTTGTCGATCGCAACGGATTTTATATTTAGTATATATTTTTTTTTTGTCATTTTGGTGTACAGACGAAAAGTAGTCGATGCGAGGGTAGGGTATAGGAAAAAAGCCGAGGGGTGGGTGGGTGGGGGTGGCGTGTAAATCGCGTGAAAATAAAAGGGTACACCATGCGGCGACATCGTGTTGTTGTTTACGGAAATCGTGTGTTGTTCCCACGTAAACGTATGTAATTTTCGTTTTCATTTTCGTTTGTAGTTATTTTTTTGTTTAAGTCCAGTGACAAGTTGATGCATGTACCAGGGTGTATTCGTTGCAACGTTTTGCCGTTGGCGTTGTTTCCGAGTGATGGGGCGAACATGACGGCGATAATGCAGTGCACACATACCAAGCCAGCATTTATCAATAGATTTAGACGTATGTGTGTACGTGTATAACGTGTAGAACGTGTATAACGTATATCGATTACGTTTACGTGTCACGGTAGAAAGAAATCGCGAACGCGTACACGTATGTTTGAAGCAAATTTTGTAAAAAAAAAAAAATAAAAAAAAGAACAGAGTTATATTAAAACCAATCCGTCACCAAAATTCGTTGATCAGAAACGATCGTAAATCCGTTAATATGTGTGATCACAAGCAAATATACGTGTGTGCATATATGTGTGTTCGTTTGTATGCGCAATGGCGACAGTTTGTATTTAGTGTGTGCGTGTGTGAAGATCATGGGGGATCGGAGATCCGTAAAAAGAAAAAGGACGAGAGAAAGGAGAATGATTACAGGGAGAATGGTAGTAAAGGTTTACGGTGATTCGTTCCCAGCGCACGGGACGGTGGGAAGTATTCACAATCGCCACATAAATGTAATCAATCGAAGATCGGCGGATCGAGGTTCCGTAGCATGTCGTTGTAGATTCCGAAGAGCGGGGAATAATTCAGGGGCGTGTGGCGTTTCAGGATGAATTTCGGGATTGGAGAGTGATTCGGGCACGTGCGTGGCGGGCCATGATGGATTTTGGGGATGTTGCGTCGGTTCGTATCGTGGATGGTATACCAGGGATGAAAGCGTTGACGGGACGAGATCAAACAGTATGCGTGGTAATTTTCGATCGAAAGACGTGCGTGGTGGATATCCAGGCAGAGGGCAAGCATGAAACAGAAAGTTGAAAGAGTGGTTATGAAACGATCGGCGAGTAAACGTGCAGAGACTGGTATGTGGATCATGTTTGGAACCATTCACTGTAATTTGTATAGCTACGTGGCTAGAAAATTCTCATTCCATTTTCATTCGTGTCAGCTAATATTATAGATACAGTTGTTTCTTATTCTCTATCAACTATATAACAATTATAAAAATATGTATGTATAGAGAAAGACAGAAAGAGAGAGAGAGAGAGAGAGAGAGAGAAAGAGAGAAAGAGAGAGAGAGAGAGAGAGAGAGAGAGAGTACACACAATAAACAATCTTGTTCGCATGCGCTTAAGTTTTGTCGTTCCCGTGGGATGTCGTGTGTTCGTGTGTTGTGCGTGTTATTCGTTCGGTATTGAGTATACTGATGGAAGCTGAAAAAATTGGACTTTAATCAGAACAATCTTGTCATTCTTTTCTATCCTTGTGTAAGATAAAAAGTGAGTAGGCAGTGTCAGAATATGAGGACAAAATTATAAGGAGGGCTCTCATACAGATAGTGTACATATATACACACTGTCACATTCGTAACGTAAACCTATTGTTTTATATTATCCATTGTACAAGCGAAAACAAAGAACCAAGTGCTGTGCTAAACGTGTACAGTGTTTACCCGATATATGTCCAAAACATGGGTCCAACCAGGGACATATATCGCGTAGGAGATATTATTCTTTGATCCACGCGACCTTACTTGGCCCCTCACGGGGTATACCCTGCGGCAGTGGGGATCTGGGACTTTTATCGGCTAGACATTTGGGATATATATAGAGTAAACACTGTATTTACACACTCGAATGACTCGACACGGTACCAAATAAAATCTGCTATCGATAAGCATTTCCATGACTCAATAAAGAGTTGAGGATAATCCATTGCGAACTCAAAATTTATGTATCCTTCTCATGAACTCCGGTACAGTATAGAATGAACGACAACGATATTAATAATAATACTAGAAATAGCAATAATGACGATGGTGGCGACGATGATAAATTCTTTGTGATAGAAAACGATGAAATGCTATGTCATTTGAATTACTCGAACCCGTTGAGCCCAATTTCTTCAACCGCCATTTTTAGACACATGCGTGAAGAAACATCGTGACGTCGACATTGTGTTACAATTGAATGCACGTACAAAAATTGAAAGAGAGATTACAAGAAACAAGACCAGGTATAGAGATAGAATTGACAAAGAGATATTTATTTCGTCCATACAATAATAGCGTGGAAAGATACACAAAAGAAATGAATGAGAAACAAGCCAGTACTATGTACCTCCTACGAACATTTTGCGTGGAAGCCGTAAGTGTTCTACGTGTGTACTCTATAGAGAAGCGTTTTATCGGATCGAGTACCATTTATTGATCGTGAAGCTCCAAGTGTTCAAGCTTGCATGTGCGACAAAATAAAGTGCTACTGCGATACTTACATCGGAAAGAGTGCTTCACATCGGTTTCTATAACATAGGTGTACATAGATAAGACAGAACTGCGGGGTACCCAATAGAAATCGATCAGAACTCAAAAGTCAACAGCTCGTTGGAAATGATCTCTCTCGGATAAATTTTGCTGGATACCGGAAGTCAGTTCTATCTATTCATATTCACCTATCGGCCGTCACACGTTGGACGTTAGAGTGCGGCGATAAACCATCGGTCAAATAGTCTTGGCCATTTGAGAGTGCAGCTCCGGCTTAATTTGCTCCCTGTTCGTGCGGTGCCATGAACATGTATTTACGCATTTACAAAACGTAATGGCATCGACGAGTCGTGCTCAGAAACCACGTGAGACGGTGCGCGTTTCGTGTCACTCGCGCATACAACGTCTCTTTCGCCGTCCATCGACACGAACGGGCAAATCAAAATTCGAATACCGATTGTAATCGCGTATTCCCATTCGATACTCATGATTTCATCACTTTGTTTTCTTCTGTATATATACACAGAGTTTTCTTCTGTGCATATATACATGCACGCATATATACATACAAACATACATATTTTATATGTACGCATATGTATATGTATACACAGACATATATATTTGTATGTATGAATATGCAATTACCGACCTTGATATATTGATATGTGTAGACAGTAGTGCACGGTTATAATTGTATCAGTTTGGTGGACAGCATGAAAATTCTCACGAGCAGGACACCTTTTCCGCAACTGACAAAGATACAGTGAATTCTCGTTAGGAGTCAGTTGCGCGGTTCTGGCGACTGACTCTTAGACGAAATCACGCTGGAAACCTAAGAGTCACATCCGTCTATGAGTGATAAGCCTATGACTACTAACCGATAGTGACAAGAAGACTGAGAAAATGTCTTTCTGCGATACAATGTTGCACGTAGCTCGAGAGACGGCTCTCGCCTCTCACCGCGGCGGTGTCCACTGACTCCAAATCGTAAGGTTGGCACTGACTCGTAACGAGAATTCACTGTATACATGCAACAAAAGAAATTTCATTTTCAGGAATTGTCGTCTGACCGTTATAATTGCAATAGCGATGGGTACTCGAGATTCTTCTGATTAAAATAAGTAAAAAGACGA
Organism: Halictus rubicundus; assembly: GCF_050948215.1. Classification (NCBI taxonomy): domain Eukaryota; kingdom Metazoa; phylum Arthropoda; class Insecta; order Hymenoptera; family Halictidae; genus Halictus; species Halictus rubicundus. Next base: position 13,206,916 of record NC_135158.1, read on the forward strand.
TGTAAATCGGACTATTTTGATCGATTGAAGCACTGTGATTTGGACCTCCCATTCTTGACGCCAGGCGGCCGGACCCCATACTTTCGCTTAGGTTCTGGTGGGAACGGTCAGCATAGGTGCTCAGCGTCACCACATCGCTCTGTTCCAGTCACACTCGACACGTGCTTTGCTGTCTTCGTCGAGCGATTCGGTCAATAACGGACGACGTGTAGCGCGAAGTAGGGATATCACGTGGTACCTACAAGTTTTTCACTGCCATCTCCCGATGGACGATCAGTACATAATTAAGACGTGGGTTGCCGTATGTTAAATTGGCAAAATTAGTCCGATTTACCTCGTGTTTGGACTCGTTCTAATCGGACGAATCTCAGTGATCCGTTGGTACTACAATTATAAAAGTAACACGATAATTACTGATTACAACGATTACATGTTCACTTTTTCCAGTCGTGGCATTGCACATATATTGTATTCGTTCTCGATCCTTGTCCATTGAGTGAGATGTAGCGTCGCTGAGCTCAAGGAACTGACAAGTGAGCTTGACTCGAGCAAATTGAACCGTGTATTTCTTATGCAATTCTATCCGTGCACTACCGTACGTAGAAATATTGACGAGTTTACTTTCTTGACACAGAACGTCAGCAAACAATCTGCGTAGCACTCTTCTCTCCTTTTTGAATCGCAAGGCAGTTTGAAAGCGATCAGAACAGGTGTAGGCCTCGGCGCGATACTTGATGCGATCAGAAGCGTGGATTATTTGATATGAAATAGAGATGCATGTACAGCGTTTTTTTTTCCGGCGGCGACACTGCCTTTGAAATCGCGACTCATCGGTAACAAGTGCGACGTGGCTCCCGGTTACCGAGACTCGACGTGTTGCAAAGGTCTTTGTCCATGTGCCAAGCAGTTACAAAACAATTCAGTAGGCACACGCGCGAATATAAGAAAATTCTTACGCAGGCGATTAGCGGCGAAATAATATAATTCGAAGCTTGGATATGAAGCTGACCGAACGCAGGATTGGTTAGTTTTGGACACTGGGGATTTTTTTTTTTTGAAAAAGATCGACTTGCGTACTCATTTTATAGAATTATTTGGAATATTCTAGGTCATTGCCGTAAACCGTAATTCTTTGTCTCGAACAAAACACAAATTTTTCTTCTCGTCACTTATGTTGTTCTATAGGTGCATCGACGCAATTCCGATTCTTATTTAAATTGTAATAAGAATCTTGTTCCTCCTTTGCATCGTGGTGGAATAAAGAAAATCATTTTCTTTATATTTTTGGTGGTAGGTATGGTATTTCTGTTTGATTAGATAATGACTTTTCATAATAATTTTATAATACGTTTGTAATCAACGAAAACTGTTTCGTGTATCCTTCACTTCAGTAATTTCAGAATTATAAAATATATTCTCTTCTACAGTTTGTACGTATGGTTGTGCAAATGATCGAGTCGCTCGAGATCCAGTCATAAGGAAGTCCAACGAATAACATCGATCTTTTTCAACGGTTAATGAAAACGGTATTGGAAGTAAAACTAGATATAATGTGGCGATTGTTCGTAAGAATTATAGGATGCAAATGGGAGAGTCGAAATGATTTAATACGGGTGAACCTAAATATTACTCCTTCGTGCCTCCAAATTTCGCAACTAAAGCGCAACTAAAGCTGGGGCACGGGTGTGGAAAAAGGGGGTATGGTACGTATGGTGATGTGAGGGAGGTGGTGGTGGTGGTGATGGTGGTGTAAATAACATAATTTTTACGATCAGAGAAACAAGAAAGAAGTAGAGAAGTAGAGGAAGAATAGAGAGAATAGTGAGTTGTACGCCCGTATTATGGCGTTCCTCGTAATGAAAGCGGCTAACATCTACAAGATTTTAAAGACGACCACGTGCTTGGTAATGCTTGGATTCCCGATGAATAATGAAATGTGTGCGTACAATTTACTATTATCTTGTTCACCGAGAACTCTTCAACTGCAATGTATTTGAATCTGTCCGAAAAAAAAAGAAAAATATAAAACAAGAATATACAACAACATTTCATAACGGATTAAGAACAATGTTACCAATTAATTCACAGAAAAATAATTGGAAAATGAGAAAAGGCTAAAACCAATATTACGTAGAGGAGCGAGTAATGATACAAGCACCAAGTCGACTAGATACCGTCAAAGGATATGTATAAAACAAGGGAAGCAGGAAGCGAGGCTAAGACTGTGAGCAATAATGGACGCAATATCGAGTAATACACGAGTATATATGTAGTATATATAATATATTATATAATACTATATATATATATATCTTTTTTTTATACATATATTTATATTTTAGAACTCACACACACACACACGCACGCACACACACACACATGTATGTGTACATATATTTATATTATATCCCAATATACATATATATGTACGAATATGTATACATCTATACGTATATATGTATACATATGTATGTACATATATATATATATACATAGGATTGCATTACTAGGGATTAGCGAGTTGTTGGGAAGTTCTGTTTCGATAGAAAGAGATGAAATAAGAAGAAGCATTAATAAAACAAATATTCATGCATTTCTCAAGCATTATTATTACAAATACTGGCTGACTCCTTGACAAACCCCGTGAGCGTGCACGCGCGAAAACGCATTTCGGGACCTTCGAAGACTCGTTTCTTAGTTGTTCCTTAATTCTTTTGTTTTCGTTAATCTATCATCTCGCAATCATTCAAACTTGTTGCTGAAACTCTATTCTGTTATTTCCTTGAGTCGATGGCGCAGATTACACGTGGTTAGATCTCCTATACGATCTGTTTTTCGATTAAATGGACGACGTGTCAGTCTCGTGGGACGTCTTCTCGCAACACGCAGCTTTTATCACGCTGTCTACGTGATATCGTGCAACGTGTGTGTAATTGTGAATGTGTATATGTGTGAGTGCATATGCGTCTACATGCATACAAGAGTTCAAGATTATAGATAAATCTCTTTAAACATAATTATACAATTTTCAAAATTTCGTTACACTTTGAAATCTTGTGCACACTCTTTCTTATTTTTCTTTCTTTTTTTTTTTGCGCATATGTGCATGTATGCACGCAAGCATGGTGTTCACGCGTATCCGCGTTTATGTGACGTCTAGACGAAAGATTCAGGACGAAACGGTACGCAATTATAAATTACTATTTATACGCGTGTAATATACGTAGTTTCGTCGTGAAACCTGTTTCTTCTCTTATTGTTTATAATCCTTATTCAACAGTTTAGTACATAATATTATCGTTATTATTATTATTATTATTATTATATATGCTTATTTGTCTATTATTTCGCGACTTATGGCTACTTTTCTCTTTTCGTTGCACGATATCTATATGCAACACTGATAATGTATTTAGGATTTTTGTCGTATTTATATGTACGTATGTATAGATTTATATAGAAATATAATAATGTGTGCGTATACATATATCTATATATATATATATTTATATTTATATTTATATATATATATATATATGTATACATATATATGCAATGTAAGTAGATCAGACGTTGTGCTTTTTTTTTACGTGTTCTCGTCGAGTTAATCGGCTACTTCAGTACACGTGTGTTCTTCGTGTGCGACGGTGTATGAGTGCAGGGGGAAGGCACTTCTGCTGTTTTTCGTTCGATATTTCGCCGAGAAACTCAGATCCGCTGTTCATCTTTCTGACTGATTGTCTATCGAACCCGATTTTGATCGTGGAGGTTATCAAATAATACAGTGAATATGAAGTTTCAAAAATCGGCCAAATCTGATTGACCTGAAATTTTGCACATAGCCTCTTGTTTCATTAAAAACATGTTTCCCGAAAGGATTTTTGGCTACCCGAAAAAAAATGTATCATATTACTATCATTTTCTACCTCAACGACACAACACTTTATACCGGCATAACGCATGGATTAGGTGTCGTTTCTGAGCTTGTTATCGCTGTAAGCGTATTGGGTCAGGTCTCAGATTTGGATACGATTATGTTGAATTTTTATTGTTTTATAGACACGGTAGAGCATGGCTGTAAATATCGTTTTGAAATGTGTCCAGATAATAAAAGAGACGCGAACCCATTGATTGGTTTGATACGAAAACCTGTTGAAATTGGAACGGAAATGTAGAAAGGTGGATAACGTTATGTTGGTATGGTAGGAAATGACAATAAAATGATAAAAAAATTTATTCGAATCGCCAAAAATCCTTTTGGGAAACATGTTTTTAATTCAACATGAGGCTTTTAATGCAAATGTGCGAAATTTGAGCTCAATCCGACTTGATCGGTTTTCGTGACTTAAACCAATATTAATGAATCTTGGAACATATATATATATCACATTCCTCTCCTTTTAATCATTGTTGAATAGACTAGAAATGTTTGTGCAAATTTATATCCTATGATAGCGTTAATGCAAGATTGTACGTAAACAAAGATATGCATAACAACGACGTATTACACTTTTCAGAACTACCTGAAAGATTGTACGAGAATAAACGGTAACTGGAATCAGTATTAGCAAACAAAAAATCCTCGACACATTTATACCTATAGGTAAAAAGAGTCAGCAGGGTCTTGTTTCCGGGGAAAATCTGAGAAAAATCAGCCACCCTCTCGATAGTGTACAAGAGTGAACAACAAGTCAAGGAACACTGGTGTCGTCAGTTCGTGTGCACGAGTCTTTATAAGCCGAAGAATACGTGTCACAACTCGATTTGTCTGTTCTAGGAGGCCAAGGAAGTATGATCGTCGGTATTGTGTACCTGTATCGAAAGTGTGTGTGTGTGTAAGCACACTTGCGAATCTGAGTACCGGTTTTCGTCGTGTCTATAGATGCATCCGGTTGTTACACATTGAAAACTATCACAACGTATCGCCTTTAGAGGTATTTCAGCTAGCGCGGAACAAAGACAGCCTCTCCGCTCTGTTTCGTTCGATAAACGATACAAAAGTAACCGTCGTATACTCTGCCTCTATGGAAGACCGTGTTTCTGAACAATGTTACGCTCAGAGGATAGTCATATGGTTGCCACAAATTTAGTACTTTGTGCGTGTGAGCGCATTCTGCGAAATACGCGATGTATCTACGCGATGAGGGGGGGAGAAGATGCCTTTGCCACTCGCGAATGAACAAAGGGAACCGTGACAACACGTAACAGAATGTACAATTGTTTCTAACAGCGTTGGTTCATTTTTTTTTTGCCGCTTAAGCAGTTTCATTACATTGTCAATTAAATAGCAAAAAGATTGAATCTACAATCCAGTTATATTAGGCCGATTTCAAGATTTGAACTTACGGCGAAGGATTCCTCGAAGCTCAAAAATCTTTTCTTTAATCAGAAAACATTCATTTAATAAGAGAAAATGATATTTGATGTAAACGATTTAACTTCGTAATATTATTAACTGTGTCCATCTAAGCGAATTCAACATAAGATAACACATATTGTTAGATTGTTAATTTCTGCCACCTGTATAGGTAAAACACGTAGTAGGTTCCGCGAACATCTAAAATATTTTACGATTAGATTTGCGTGTTAGCAAGGTTCCATTCGTTCTGTTAATGATATCAAGAAAATTCTTATTTACACGTACATAGATCTACATATACATATGTATATCATATATTATATACATATATGTATACGTATATGTACTATATATATATATATATGTGTATGTATATACATGTATATATATATATATCATGTATATCCATCTTCGGTCAGTTTTACCATCTCGGCTAAAACAGGCTTTCAAATCACTGGCAAACACGTGTACGAATACAAAGAAGAGAGCAATTAATTCTATACGAGCAATTGTACTCGTGACATCATTATTCCGTTCGGACGTTATCCCCGTCTCCGTAAGAAATGCACAACTACAAAAGTACATTGACACGTATGCGTGTGTATTTGCCCTCTGTAGAGTGTTCGTGTGTCAGTTTTGAACCGTTTGTGCGGTCGTGTGTCATTTAATGCGCATGTGAACTCGTTTTCATTTTTCTGTTATCCGTTATTAGTCTTATGTTTCCTCTATCTCTTCTCTCAAAGATCAGCCTCCATGGTTCTTTTCTTTTCGCTTTTCGTTTTTTCTTTTTCAGTTTTGCAAATTCCTGTCGATACATGTAATATTTGTCGTTCGTTTACTCTGATTTCCGCTTAGGTTCGCTCGTAATCGTCTGTTCGCTCGACTAAATGCATAAGCTCGAAAGTTGCAATTGACGAGGTTCACTGTGTGCAACAAACTCCCCCGAATTGAATCCACAAAAGGACAGGAGGATGACGCCTCGTGTTTCACATGCTAATTACATACTATCTAGATAAATATACTATTATCAATATTACCGTTATTATAGCCCTAAGTAAAATAAGATAGGACGATGTCTCTGCTAAATCTATGCATATGTTAATTAAATTACACACACACGCACACACGCACACACGCACGCACACGCACACAAATATGCGCGCGCGCACACACACATTCATATATATATATATATATATATGAATTAAAAGGACTGCCACGAACACGGCGGCATTTCCATTTCAATCTTATCGATGTGCAAGGTGTTTCTAGGAAACATACGTTACTATAGTTCAGTTAATCCCTAAAACTAAATAGAAGGGAGAGAGATCAGGTCGGTGGAAACACCATCTCGGGAAAGATTGGAGTTCTACAATAAGAATAAAAATAATACAATATTTAAAAAGTACGATCAACAGGAGTCTAGGACCTCCTACAATTAATTTTCTCTGCTTTCCTCTTTCTTATTTTCCTCTAGTCCTCTCTCCCCCCTCCTTTTTCTTTTTAGAGTAGGCTATACGTTAAACGATCAAAATTAAAATCTGAGAAATCGATAAACCAACAATATATATATATATATAGTGAATAAAATCAATCGATCACGAATAATTGAACAATCGATTGAGAAACTTAAAAATGTACGTCGAACCAGCCAACTCGATTTAAATTCGTTTTAACTTCTACGGATTTAAAAGGCAAGTGTCGCGCACGTGAATATGTGACTTAGGCCGAGCGTGGTTTCCGTCCATTCTGGTGTATGTATGTCTCTATATATATATACATATATTATATTTGTACAATATTTATATGTATATACACACAGTATCTTTCAAATATATTCAAAATATTTTTTAAATATAAGAAGAATACAGTAAAATTCTGAAGAAACATTTCTTTCGAATAATATTCATCGCAACAGATAAAATAATATACACTAAACAAAAAAGAAAAACGGAACAAATCGCGCCGCGTGGCGCGTCGCAATAGAAATTTTTTAACAAAAGTAAAATTACCGCTAGGTAGGCCAACTAAGATCGACGAATTTTTGACCTATAAATAAAATTGTGATTACGAACTAGGTAACGTTAAACGTTATGGGAAGAAAACGGAGAAATTATTAAGAAAAATCCCGATGACTTGTACGAAACGCAAAGTTTTAACTCTGGCAAGTCTTCATAGATCCACTTTAACAGACGATGATACGTAGAGATTAAAACGTGAAACAATGGATAAATACGCCTTTCGTGAACGTTGTTCAAAAGTACCCCCGCTAATCGTTGAACAAAACGAAGAAATTGAGAGTGACTTAAATAGTCTTCGCGTTGTTAGTCATTACATAGTTCAAAACGCTTTAAAGTGGAATCGGGTCAATAAGGCACTGTTCGCCGACAATGTCTGACTAGAAAATGAATCTATTTTCGGAACTCTTGTTTATTTCTTAACTTTTCTTCGTCTTTTCTTCTAACAATTCAATTCTCGTTTTGCATTCGCTCGGTTGGTATTCTCTCTTTCGTGGACGGGAACCGCGTGCAGTTTCTACAGTTCGCTCAATTCCTCATTATAGTATCATGTATTTAAGTCTACTAGGTATTTCAATCCCTCTAATGTCTTTAACAACAGATATAAAAGAAATCTTTTTTAAATCTATTGTTAATATTCGCACGGTTCTTGGGAAAAGACTAGGATTGCTATTCGCCTCGGTTTCAGTCGGTTTATATAGTATGTGCAATACTTATACTATACAGATCTCCTTTTGCTGCATGATTATTTGATCATTCTGTAACGAGTAGGTATTGTATCGAGGAAAACATTTTTTTCACTTTCAGCATCACAAACAGCTCTCTTACGTAACGTTGATTTATTTAAGAAATACTTTCTATATTATCTATTGTAAATATGTGTATTAAAAATTGACAGCAAACAAGACTGAAGTAAGTTTAATCGATTCTTATATTTCCAACAGTCTAATGTCCTCAATCTAGTTTGATCGCTCAAGTTCCGAATTAATCCTGCTCAAAATAATTTTCTTTCGTACGGACAAGGCAGAAAAATGAAGAAGGAAATTGATTCTACCATTCTCCTGCCATGAATAATTCTCAATTTCAATATAAAGATTCGGACTCTTCGTATAACAAAATGAGACCAATATAGCAATCTAGTGTCCAGTGTCCTAATTCCTTAAATTTTCCAGGACACATCTTTCGGAGACATCCACCGTGCGAGCGTTATATGTACGAATGATTCTGTCGTAGTCGAAGGGAACGCTACACTCGAAGACCGACGGGCGCCGTTCGTGACCGAAAGAGAGAATGCAAAGAGCCCAGAAGAAGGAACCAGATATTCAACGGCGAGAGAAGAGACTCTTCCCTCGCGTTCCTCAAAAAAAGAAATAGTTTACGAAGTCTTCATCTTTTTGTATGGCTGCATGATCACACCGGAACTCACGGGGATAGCTACCTGCGGCTGTGCCGCGATGGTAGCAGGATTTGGAATTTGAGGGATTTGTTGAACACTCGGTACACCGGCTGTCGGTACACCAGCAGCGACTCCAGGAACACCAGGAAGAACCGTGTACGGGTTTTGTACGTACGGGCTACCTTGAACCGCCGCGCTGGGTATCGATGCCTGTACGTAAGGATTTGGTAGGATCTGTTGCCTCATCAGTGAATAAGGATTGATGTGAGTACCCGCCGGCGGTCTCGAGTAGGCTAAAAGTCCAGCAGACAACGGAGAAGTCAAGGCCCCTGGAATACCGGCCAGGTTAGGAATGACTTGCCTGGGTGTCGCTGCTGTAGCTTGTAATCCAGCTACCGCTGGATTCCCTGCTGCAGCGGCAGGATTTACAAGGGCCTGTTTGTTTAAAGCTACGCCGGTGTAATTCAGCGCCGTCAGTTGGTTAATAGGGTAAGATTGAGACGCTTGCGACAGTTTAATAGCTTTTGCGTAATTCTTCTGAGCAACCTCTTTCGCCAGAGCTGCTGGATCGAGATGAGCTGGCAACCCGGACGCCATACCTAGGCTGTTCAGCATGTTCAGACTGGCAACGTTCGAGGCGTTGTAATTCGACATCGAGGCCATGTTCGTCACCGACGGTACATTCGACATGGACGCCATCGAAGCCATAGAGGCCATCGAAACCATATTGACTACACCTGGCATCGAGGTTAAGCCAGCAACCGAAGTCAATGGGCTCATCGCGGGCTGTACGGAAGCAGCGGAGAATGCCAATTGGTTCTGTATCTGTTGTTGCTGCTGTTGTTGTTGTTGCTGCAATTGATGCTGTTGTTGCAACTGGTGTTGGTGTTGCTGTTGTTGCTGTTGTTGTTGTTGTTGTTGCTGCTGCTGCTGCTGTTGTTGAGCCTGCTGTTGTTGATGGTGACTTTGCTGGTGTTGCTGATGCTGAGATTGCTGTTGAGTAATCGTCGAAGGACTCGAGTGATTCAATTCGGGGGAGTTGTGCACGTTTTCGGCATCGTGATTTTGCGTAGTATTCGGCTGCTTGTTACTGCCGTTACTATTATTACTGTTATTGTCAGCAGTTGGAGGTGGTGGCGGTGGGTTGTTGCAGGGATCCATCAGCACGCCATTGTTGGCGTCGGCGCAGTTATTGACTGTGGCGCCACTGGTTCCCTGGGAGGAGGAGGAGGACTGAACCACCACCGCGTGGTGGTTGCTTTGCACGTTCGGGGGTTGCACGACCGATTGGTTAGAGGTTTGGGTGGGTAGGGGTGGTGTTCCAGTGTACTCACATGACACAGGCACGAAGGGCTGCTGCAGCTGCATTAACTGTTGGTAGGTCGTCGCACTGGTAGGCTGATAGACCGGCATGCCGGACTTGTCGCCCGCCGGTCGTTTATACGGAACCATTCCTGGGAAGGCCTGTAAAACGGAAGCGCATATATCTTTACAGTTAGCGAGGGCAACTTGGTATTCGGGGAGGATCATATTTGGAAATTTTGTTGAAGGGCCTCGACTTTTAATTCGTTTTTTTTTTCTTTTTTGCTTCACATTAAGTTCCTCCTTCTTTTCGTAATCGTTTGTCTCTTGGTCCAGGTGGAGCGGGAAAATTGGTTCGAGGTCTTCCAAGGTATCTTCCATGAAAAAGTAGCTTAACGTCGAAGCGGTTCGATACTGAGAGACTTGGCTACAAAAATTCTGGCTCGACAATGATTTTAAAAGTATCCCCGCGATGCTTGGGTGCAGCGGTAAAATTAATTTCAAATTGTAAAACGCCGTTTTCTTTGGCAACTCCCTGCACGAGTGACTCGCGGATCTCTCAGAAAGCAATATGTACGTATGTACAATGGTGCAAACGGTGTAGAAACGATGTATAGTCATATTTTTATTAGTCTTGCTCTATTCTAAAATAGGCACGCGACTGCGAGAAACGGATAAGTAACGTACTGAGCTAGATTGGTATGATTCAATGGTTAGATTCTGCACTTACAAAGTTCTCGTAGTAGAACGATCCGACAGACTTCACGTCCATCTGCAACAAAGACAGGATTGGTTTCAACTAATTTCACGGAGGAGGCTGTGTTTGTATTATCGAATATTGAATTAATAGGACGATGGCAATTGAAGGAGAAGGTCGATTGGACTGGTCACTTTTCCAGAGAAACAGAATAATTGGGGGATTGCACACGAAAATAGTTGGCTTGTAGTTGTAATAAGTAGTCAACACAATAAATAATAATAATAATGGTGATGATGATGAGGATGATGATGACGATGACGACGACGACGACGACGACGATAATGAGATAATGATGAGGATGAGATGATGATGATGATAATAATGACGATGACGATAATGATAATAATAATAATAATAGTAGTAGTAGTGATGGTGGTGGTGGTGGTGGTGGTGGTGGTAGTAGTAGTAATAGTAGTAGTAGTAGTAGCAGTAGTAGTAGTAGTAATAATAATAATAATATAGTAGTAATGGTAGTGTGTGAAAGTTGTGCCGATGACGCAGCTTGCGGCGACGTTCCCAAATGACGACGTTCGTTGTTGGATAACTGTAAAATTGTTCAGTATGTTTTCTTTCGCTTCCCTCTGTTTCAACTATTTGAGAAAAAAGTGAAGCGTGCTAGAAAGACCAGCTACAGTTTCGATTATGAGAGAAGACCGTCACAGGGCCAATTAAACAGAGAATCGTTGGTCCTGTTTTAATTGGAGAATCAAATAAATCCATTATAAAAGTATCACCGGCGAACATGAACTCGGAACGTGACCGTTCTCCGATTGATGGAGAAAAGAAAGATTTCATTTTCCTTCGGTTTTGCGGATCGGAAGTTCCCCGTACTATTCGCCATATATTCGGTTCGTTTGACGCAACAGTCGTACTATGATCGTAGTCAAAAGCAAGAGCCTTCTCGAAGGCGAAAACAAACAGAAGAGGAAATGTAAAAAATAGAGGATCAACAAAAATTTGATTAGACGTTCCTCGATCGACTGTATTCGTCGATGACAGTCGCGGGGAACAGAATGCGATAAACGAAAAGTCGTATAGGTCGAAGTGGTGAAAGTTAGAAGCTGCATATGTAGTACGGATGCAAAAGCTGGAAAGCTAGTAAGGTCCGAGTAGAGTGGAGGAACCGTGTAATTGTGAACTGTTACGACAAATGATTGTATGTTTTGTAGTATGGTATATAAATGTCGGTATATAACACCTCGAGAAACGAAATACAGTGTTTACTCGACATATGTCCAAAACACGGGTCTAGTCGAGGACATACATCGGCCAGGAGACTATTCTTTGATCCACGCCGAACGTAGAAAAGGACAATAGTAAAAATAGGAAATAATGAAAAATAAGGAAGTTTTTGGAATAGTGTTGGTCTCCTAGTTTCACACCGATATACCTGATCTGTATTATGTTACCCCGCGGCAGTGGGGATAGTTCTGAGACTTTTATCGGCTAGGCATTTGGGACATATATGGAGTAAACACTGTACACAAGTACAAATATTATTCAAAAACAATTTGCTGGTTACATGAGAGGAGCATTGGTAGATAAGGAGCATTGTTGTAAGCTCGGATGTAGTGGAAAATGATTCGACTAACTTTACGGTTCTTCCAAGACATATGTATACAAGATGACTTAACGTTTTATGTTTCTTGATATCGTGTGTCTGAATTATTTGAAAACGTTTGAATATTCCGTAAGGAATGAACGAAGGTCACTGTGAAGCTTTGTGATGCGAATGATGGTATTACACGCTGTCTATAGTTTTTCTAGGTTGAATAGTGCGATAGGTTTGAAGCCGAGATTAATTGTTTTCTTAGATGAATGTTATGCTTTTCATGTATTGTATAGTGTTGTTTCAGAGTTCAGCTGTCCAATTCGGTGTAGTGCAACATGAGGTATTCCAATTCAATAGAAATCTTTCTTGGTCGTGTAATAGGACCGTTTTCGGTAATGGACATACAACAGTTTCTCGTTGAGATCTACAGGATTATATAAAAGAAAGTGCAAAATTTTTGGTCCCAGAAAGTGAAAATTATCTTGGGTACTTTGACCGTTTTTACTGTTCGTAATGTGATGCACTGATGTGGAATAAATATATTCGACCGACTCAAAACTCGACAAGATCGTGAATGTTCGACTAAAGGCCTTCAAGCTGTCGATGGACAGAAAACAGAGAAAGAGAAACGGGACACGTGGGCGCCGTAAGAAAGTAAAGGTCATCAAAGAAAACGAAGAAAAATTAGGTTTGAAATGTGTGTATGTTTGTTTGTTTTTATAAGTAGACGCGCGCGCGGCGCGTATGCGTATGTGTGTGTGTGTATGTGTGTAAGCTGTCTACTTGTGCTCTTAGCAGTTCCGACGTGACTCTGAAATCGACAGACACATAGAGTTTATTTCGCAAATAAAAGAAAAGGAGACGAGTGAAGACATGACGAGACGAAAAACTCAAAACCCCGGTGAAAGCTGAAAGAAAAAAGATCGCGGGAGTACGGTAGATCGCTGGTACTATAGATAAAAGACAAAACTTCCGGGTCATCGACCAGAGCGTCAAGGGGATGACATATTACACCATCACCTCGGTAGTCGCTTAAGCACAACATGCATCATCGGCGCAAGCTCGGAGTTTACACAGATCTATCGCTCCGTAAACGCAGTACCAATGTCTTGTCTCAAACGTTTTATGTATACTCGTGCGATTCTTTCTTATCGATCGATTCGTTCAGCTTTATTCGCCTCTCTAACAACATGGTCCTAATGTTCAGAGATTAGACTTGTTATTCTCGTCATAGTACTCGCAGTAAAGCACGCGCGCACGACTAGTCAATTTTCTACAGACAATACAAATAATAGTATCGGAGAACATAAATTTACTTATTGCGCCGGAAAGGTAGAAAGTGTTATGTCGGTAAGGTAGAAAATGATACTAACATGATACAAAATTTTCTTCGAGCCGCCAAAAATCTTTTGGGGAGACACGTTTTTAATGCAAAATGAGGCTATGCGCGAAATTTGAGCTCAAGCCGATTTGACCGATTTTCGGAACTTCAGCCCAGTTCTGTTATTCTTGATCGTAGAAAAAGGAATAGAAAAAGAAAATGGCAGATTTGCGTCTGATTAAATTACAATTTACGAGTTGTTAATAAAAATAGAATAAAAACTTAAGAAATTACGTATACATATATTCCATAGAATACATGCATTTGAATGGTGTATACTGCAATATCTGGTCAACTCTAACAATAAGTCTTATTGTATTTCAAATTTTACAGAAATGCGCGCGTGGCTTAAACTGTCGAGCGCAGTCGTCGATCGGACGCGTCGCAGCGAATCGATGGATCTTAGATCGATCACGAGCTCTTTCTGTTGTTGTCAGTTCGCCATGGAGTGAGTTTATATTGATCGTTTGAGTACCACGAGTCTTTGAAGAAATCGACGCGCAATAACGACGGAATACAGGTATGCGTGAGCAACATTAAATAAAGAAAAAGTTGATTATATGCATGGCCTTTGTAGAATTTTCTCTTGAAAAGGAACCGTTATGACAATTGCTAAAACAAACGTTACAATACCTCACGATGGAAACCGAATGCATCGTCAATTACACATCGTGATTCGAATTAGCGTTATTTTTCGAAATAGAATGGAAGCAAAGCGATCGCGTTAAGTGGTGCTCAAACGGATCCAAATAGTATACTGATATCAGCAACCACGAATATTGTTCGTTTGGTACCGAATGGACATTCTGTTATTTGCAATCGAATTGGCGAATTCGTGGCTGATGATTGAGAAACCGATAATAAGCGATCTATAAATACATTACGAGGCGTAAGCTCTGATACAAACAACATTGCAACGAACGACAGTACGAAGCAAAATCAACAAGAAAAGTTTATGAACGAAAATTAAGAAGAACATATTGACAGAGACAGATAGATCTTCGAATCTTTTTTTTTGTTCTTCCGAGAAGTGAATGATACACAGGTGTACGCGTATCGTATGTTGTAATCATTATAAGCGTAGTATCGTGAAAAGAATATAAAAAGAATGAGGTTCGAGGAAAATATGTGCGGTGCAATTAAAAGTATCGTCTCGAATACTGCCGATGTTCGAACTCTACGGAGCGTGTGACCGGAACACGCGGAAAATATCCCTCGAGGACTGTGTACTGTTGTTCCGAGGCTAAATAGAAAAATACAGCGAGCCTCTTGTTAGAAATATTTTTAAAAAATGAGAGACGAGAGCTAGAGCTCGAAGCGCGCTCGGCAGTGTATTCACAATCGCAATAACCATGTATTCGTAACTTAAAGATAGGGCTACAAGGAACTTTCGAAAAATGGCCCCTGAAACTACACGATATTTGTTCCCATTCGGCTTATGTCTATTTTTGGCGAACTAAATGAATCAGCACTTGAAACAAATTTTTAAAATAGATGTCAAGAATGAATATTTGTCAATTCGAATAGAACATCGTACATTTTGTTGGCATATCTTGACAAATATTATGTACGAATATTAATAGCAATTTTCAATGGTCGTTATTTATATTAAAAATATTTATTAGGTTGTGTAGTAAATTCGTTCGCGAAATTGTTTTTCAAGTTAAAGACGAGCAAGCACAACTTTCATTTTCGCCATTAAATGCTCTTTTGTTCTCAAGAGATAAAAAGTATTGCAAAAATAAGAATAAAAATTTTTGTTCGAAATACTAGTCCAATAAAGATCAAGTATAGTATCTCCTGGCCGATATATGTCCCTGGCTAGACCGGTGTTTTGGACAAATATCGAGTAAACACTGTATTGGTTAAATGTTTACGTTTCTCGGTGCCGACCTAAACATCTTCTTGCACGACCTCTAGTACTCTGAGGAGAATGTGTCAATCCAATAAATGTAGTGTAACAACTATTATTTTCGTTTTTGTCCTAAATTTTGAACCACGATCGTCCTCCACCTCGGCCAAAGTCACGTTAGTCTACAACATATCTGCGATTCAGCAATATCGGATTTGAGGTCCCGTTTTTCCGCATAATTACCACAACACCTAATATTTAAAATGACACTGTACGATTCGAATGAATAACCCGTCAATTTCGTACATATATAGTACATGAAAAATGATTTATACAAATGTAACAAAAACGATCTATATTAATGTGTTCACACAATTTATACAATGATAAACCAAAATCGAAATAATGTGTTTAAAAAGAATCAAATTGAACAGAAAGCATGAAATGAAATGGACCGGACTAGTTGCATCCGATATTATCCGAAGTGTAAAAGTGAAATTCGTAATTCTTCGAATATTTTGTAAACAAAGCAAAGAAATCGAAGATTTTAATCGAACGCCACGTTGGTACACAAGACGAACGTAACGGTTAAATAAATAGAGTGAAAAACAAAAAAAGAGAAGTTCAGTGGTCTGTTTCGGGTTAAGCAGTTAGAGCCACGAGTAGAAGTAGAATAGAATAGATGGAATTATTCGTGTCGGCTAGAAGAAGAAGAAGAACAAGAAGCGTAAACGGAGGGGCCATTTTCGTAAGTTCTGGCTACGAAAAAAAAAAAAAAAAGGAAAGTGTACACCATGCATAAGCCGTGGTACCATTAGCAGGTCATCATTGGAGTCGCGCATCCGCTTCTTGCCGAGTTCGATGCTCGCCATACTGGCACTCTGAAGTCCTCCGGGAACCGCAGTCGCGGGAACTCCTGATACTCCGCCAGTCAACGCGCCCATTCCCGCCACGTTCGTTGGCATTGTCGCCGTCTGCTTTTTATTTTCATTTCGATATGTATATATTTATGCGATCGTTCGTCCAAATATCCCCGTATATAATCCGAAGCAGGTATCGTTTTCGTTTTCGTTCATCCATTTGTGATTTTCGTCATCGTGGATACATCGCGCCAATAAGGGCACCGTTTCGTGTGTACGTGTACCGTCACGATCGTCGTCGATTTCATTGTGTGCCGTTGGCGATGATGGTGTTGTTTGTACACACAGTATTTGGTTATGTTTGTTTGGTATTTTTTTTTTTTTTTTTTTTTTGACATGCGAGTTTTGCATTCGGCCATCAGTTAATTTTCATTTTTAAGTTTTCGTCGGACCGTGTCGTAATCCGAGCATGTATGGATATTTGGTTGGCATAATTTGTCGGCAGGCGTTAATTGGCAGGTAGCGAAGCGCACGGAGGTTTTTGTCAGCAAGCATGAAGAAGCATCGTCAGGCGGAAGAGGGCAAGATAAAAATCAAAAAAAAAAAGAGAAACAGACCAGTTGAAGCTAAAGGCATAGAAACGACAGTCGCGATCATTTTTTCGATTTTTCGCTTAAACTAAGAAGAAATAGTATACATACGTATATGAAATATCTGTACATACATATGTACATGTGTATATATAGATATATGTATTTGCATGTATAGTATACATATAGAACGTAACACGTATATGTATACACACATGACGGTACACAATTGCGTTTGTGTCGGCGCGCCGTGCACCACAAGTGAACGCATTCGCGCGCACGGAATTCACGGCGAGGGAATGTATTGTGGTAAAACGACACGTAGATTAATATGCACCTGTATAGGCGTAACACACTTCTCGGGTTGCTCGCGCGAGTACCGGCACCGGGCTGACGTAATTACTCGTATCTATCTTGCGATTCGATCGCTTCTCGTTGGTCACGATCTCGTTTTTCATTCAGCGAGGAACCGGAGAGGCGTGTGTGGTACAGTCGAACCGCCGTGTCTTTTATCGAGTAAACGCACAAATGCAGAATTTTGCAATTCCAACGATAAACAATACATCCTTTTCCCAATACGAAATATCGTTTTCTAAAAACGAGTTATACATATTTACTCACGTATAGTAAGAGACAACGGTACTCGTAGAAATGTATTTATTCTATTTACCTATGTATAGCTCCGACATGTAGATTGTAAAATATTTCAAGGTCGGGGTATGTTACTCTGAAATTACACAATCTGTTCCAGACTGTGGAACACACATAAATATACTCTTCGTTTTAATAATGCAAAAGATGTTCAAAAGTTTTAAAAGAATAAAATATTACACGGCCAAGTAATTTTCGAAACCTGGAATCACCTTCGAATATGACGAGAATATAATTTTCCTAATTACTGTTCGTATTTAAGCGTGATTGTAGAAATAAGAAATGTAGCTTTCTCTTTTCAGTGCCAGTCTCTTGCTGTACGAATACCTCTTCTAGTCGCCGTTTGGGATTGTTAATTATTACGTCATCGATTGAATACGAGACATTTTTCAGCACTGTTGGTGCATACGGCTTTGCTATTTTCCCCGAACAAGTATTGTAGATCGAAATAAATTGCGTTTACTCGGATGAAAGCGTGGTTCGTGAAATGAAAGCTGGTAACAGAAATAGTATAAAGAACTAAATTCTGTTGAAAGTAATGGTAATTGTAATAACGATGACCATAATGGTGATAATAGCGATAAAAAGGCCAATAGGTAGGTTTCTGGGCGTTATCGGCAACAATCTGCGAACTAACAGTGCTAATATGTAATTCCATGAACGCCCGTGTGGCTCCGTTGCGACACCTCTAATGGAATCGTAAACGATGCTCCTGATAATAATTAAAAATGAAGTATTCACTTGTTGGTGGGAAGTGCGCAATCGAGGATGGACAGGGCCAGGGGCAGGGTGGACAATGGCGTAAATGAAAGAGGTAAGTACGGGTAAAAGAAAAACGAAGAATTCCATTTGATCGTCCATCGAGTTATCGGCTGGCGTTTCTGACTCTGGCAACACCTGCAATAATCGGGACTATCTGTCGAAATTTATTAGTTTTCCGGAGATATCTTTCGTTCCAGCCGTTTTCTCCCTCGCTCCTGCCTCCTTTCTTCCCTTTTTTTCATCGCGAGACAAAAGAAAGAGAGAAAGCAGAGCAATGGCGTGAGAACTAGGCAATTTCGTTCCTGAAAAATTGAATTTTCAGATTATTTCGTGTCTCCTATGGTCCATGTCCCATTGTTCCCTGCTGGCATCACCGGCATTATCCGTCGATCGTTGCGTTGGTTCACGGTACGTGCGTATCGAGACGTGGTACGTGTGCGTGTACGTTGCGTGTGCGTGTACATGTGCGTGCGATGAATCGTGTGCGTATATTCGTACGAATTGATAGTGGACAGACTCTTATCGGCTGATCCATGTGTCTGCAACGCCTGATCCGTTTTTCGTGTTCGTACATTTGACAAACATTCAGATATGGGCTAGCAATTCCGAAGAGTGCATTTCATTGCATTAATTTGATTAGACCGATCAACGATACTAGCGGCGGGGTCGAGGTTAATCGATCTAATGGAAAATCGCGAACGAGCCCGAGAGAGAATGAACCAATGCCCGGCCCTTCAAATAGATCAAAGAGTGCTGACGCGTGGTTAAATCGGTTTATATGATAAATTCGGATCTCTGGTTGCCATTGTTCTTTTTTTTATCCACGTAAATTGTTATTCAAAAGTTGATAACAATATCATAAGTTGCATTTACTCTTTTTTTTCACAAAATCCATTGTCTTCTCTATTCTCATTGTCCATTATTCCAATAATCTTAGGACAGAGATACAGGATTACCACAGTCTATAAATATTTACTTTTCCATTACTTTATGCTACTAGGTGATGTCTGATTGCCAATATTAATGGATTTTTTTCTTCTTCTTTTCAGCAAGTTCGACTTTGAAAATTTTAGTTTAGTAACGAACTAATTCAGGCCATAGTAGGTTAAAATCTCTTCTTAACCCCTTGCCCTACTATATCGAGTCGTACTCGTGATTCTGAACAGAGTCTAATAAATACGTATGTTATTAATTTCCTTTAAACCGCAATAATTTTCTACTTTTTTAAGGAAAATACGAATTACAAAAAAAGTTGTAATCACTGAAACCGTAAAATAAATCGTAGTGCAAGGGGTTCATTCGTGTTGTTTAAGACATTTGGGCATAGAACTTTCAAGATGTTTCCCGAGCAAAAGTCTGTAGTCACAGTGAAACTTCGTCTCGAAAATGGCGGCGCAATGGGCCACAAGATTGAGGAAAATTTGAGCAAAGGTTACATTTGTCGGAACGCGTTATGCACCCTTGGGAAATTGAAAACCACTTTTAGAGAACGAGACTTCCCTGCCAACAAGCTGGTCTGCCGCAATCATCCATGTGAGACTTTTTCTTCCATTGTGTCCGGGCGTGGCTGCAGGTCTTCCGCGCGACGTCGCTGAAAATGTCTTTCCCGCGTATTCTCTTATTTTTTTTCTGTTCTTGTATTCTTTTTATTTTTACTACTTTTCGCTCTCTGTTCCCCGGACAGTGGATAATTTCGTTCCTCGAAGACAACGTACGGAGCGGAGTGTCGAAACGAAGTATAACATTTCTCACCGTGCAAACAAAAGAAAAAAAAAAACACAAAAAAAAATTGTCTACTTTCGGTAACAGAGTTATTTCTCTCGAACGAGTTTCATTTCTCGTCTGTCCAACTGAATTTGAATCGTCGTGTAACATAGAAATACATCACTCCATACAATTGTCCCTCGACCGCTTGTCAAATCAAGTCCCAAACGCGAACGTATTCTAACAATGTTCGATCATACGAATTTGAAGACTGAACTGCGAGAGAGAATAAACAGCGGTCGAAGCAAGATATATCCGGTCTTTAAAGTTTAATCGTTATTATCGTCGCGTCACGTGGAAACAGTAAGTTCAGTACAGTAATCGTCTCTCGATCTTTTGTTAATGTTGTACGATACGTAATTTTCGTAGTAATTGTAGACTAAAAGGAAGTAAAGATTAACTTATGCGAAGTAACAAAAAACAGCAGTTGAGGGAGGACAATTGCGAAGATTCGACGTTGCTAATTTCGACGCTAATTTCGTTTGACGACCAGTCAGTCGCTCGAGCAACGTTCCACTAAAGAGAAGTGACGATGTTCGTTCTCCGATCGTCGTGATGAACACGCGGAATATGAACGAAGATAAATTCCCGAGCACACTTCTTCTTATCCCCGAGCCCATATCTCATAACAGACCCATCGGACGTGACTTTCTCGGCGTACAATGCATCTGCACGCTTTGTTCTATTTTCTTATTTTTTGCTTTTTTTTTTCTTTCAAGGTTTGACAACTTTCAGTGTAGCGTTTTTGTGTTGGGCAGCAAAACAGCAGCGAGGGTTGATAGCCGGGGTTCGTGCAGCACAGCTTGTCAGCAGAGTGGTGTACGTGTCATTCGTAAAGATACGTGTCACTTTTAACTACTTTCTTATTTACAAAATCGCGAGCAAGCTCCATTTCTGGTTTCCGAAAATTTCGGTTGAACTTTTCAGTTGACTGGTTGACCGAGAAAATTTCATTATGATTCGCGCGTCTGCGTTAACATCTACATTGTATTTGAAAAGTGTCTGTCGTTACATCTTGTTGTGTATAATATTGAATTACAACATTTAGAATAATTCGATCGACATGGATCTGCACTGTAGTCGCGTATTTGATTGATAATGCCAGTAAACTCGGTAGACATTTGTTTTGGTTAAACTTCACCTTCTGAGACCAAAAATTTTGTAATTTTTTTATACAATCCTGTAGATTTTGACGAGAAAACTCCAGAAATGCAAGTCTTAAAACGCGGAGTTCACTCGTTCAAAAGTTATACGCGTGTAAACTTGAGCGATTTCAAGCGTTTCTGACGGGTAAGGGCGCCGCCATATTGGTATGTACTCAGCGTCGCGCGTAGTCTAATGAGCAGAACCGCTAGGTGGCAAGCACGAGTATGATGTCGATAACATAGAATTCCCATCGATCTGCTCTCCAGCTCCTCATGAACCTAATCCAGACCAATCTTCTGGCAGCTCTGCTGATTGGACGAGCACATACCAATATGGCGGCGTCCTTGCCTGTTAAAAGCGCTTGAAATCGCTGAACCTTACACAAGTATAAATTCTTAACGAGTGAACTCCGCGCTTCAAAACTTGAATTTTTGGAGTTTTCTCGTCAAAATCTACAGGATTGTATAAATAAACTATCTCCGTCTTGATATGGT
Organism: Halictus rubicundus; assembly: GCF_050948215.1. Classification (NCBI taxonomy): domain Eukaryota; kingdom Metazoa; phylum Arthropoda; class Insecta; order Hymenoptera; family Halictidae; genus Halictus; species Halictus rubicundus. The sequence goes on from NC_135158.1 coordinate 13,228,803, forward strand.
TAATTGTACTCATAGCCAGACACTTTTGTAACTCACTGTAGATGTACCGGGACCGACACGCTTTTCGAAAAGCCCAGAAATCAGATTCGATGCTCAGTGATCGGAAATGGAAATGGAGCGGTCGCGCGTGTAACTGCATAAATATCTGGTACTCGTTACAACCTATGTACCGAACAGGTAATTGGTGTATTGCAACTAGTTCTTTGCACCTGGATAGCTGCGATAGGCTGCTAGAAAGAGAGAAAGAGAACAGTGGTGTTTGGTGATGTTAACAAGAATTTTGCCTCGTGTACTACTTACTACACGCTACGGGAACGGGCTGAACATCATACAGGAGAATGTAAAAACGGACGAACACAAAAGCGACAAACATGATATACGATGAAATGAGGAATAGGAGTACCTTGTACAATCCAATGAACAAATCAGACAGTTGAAAATTAAAATTTGGGAGTGTAGAAGTCAAAAAAGTAAAGCTTGAAAGAAAGATGACAGGATAATGAAAGAAACGAGAGAATT